>NC_074719.1:37952011-38157011 GCF_947242115.1 Biomphalaria glabrata | reverse complement strand
GCCACTGCAACTTCCGCTCGAAATGACCAGGTTGCTATGGCGACCACTTCAAGTCGAACCGGAGATGCCTCAAGAAATTCGTCTTCAAGTGAAAGTGCAGCCGATTCTAGCCAGACTGAAATGGAGTTTAACTCACAGCCGTCCCAGGGGCTCGTTCGAGAACTAGAAATCCTGAAAACACAGCGGCTCTGTAAAGTATGCTTCAGTCAGAATGCTGGCGTAACGTTCGCTCCTTGCGGTCATTTGGCTTCTTGCGTGGACTGCTGCTCGAAAGTTGACCGCTGTCCAGTTTGCCTGTCCATCATTGATAACATTGTAAAAACATTTATTCCATAAAAGAAGCACGTAGATGGAGATGTTTTCAACTATGGATTTACATATTTATTAGAGTTCTTCATCATTGGCCAGGACAGTGATGTCGCTAAGGAATTAAGAGGAGGTGAGGCTGCCTTTGGTTTTGAAGTAGTATTTTGGGATGGGTATGATATATTAGCTTAACGTAACCTTAGGCACCAACCCTAGTTACGTTTCTAGTTTATAATGATTATATAGATATTAGACATTACGTATTACATTTAACATATAAGCAAGCTTTTAACATGATTATCTATATATTTTTTATTTCGTTAGCAAAATGTTTAATACAAACTCAAATTCTATACATCACATTATACTTTATACTCTATCATATACCCTTAATTTAGGCCTACATTTATCGTACATAGCCGTTTATTATTTGTTTTGTAGATAGTGAGTGGTAGCATGCTGTCTGTGTAGAATAAGGCATGCACACATTGTTACATGTTTTAATCTCGAATAAATATGTTTTGAGATATAAATCTGTTACATTTCATATCAAACGTTGTTCAACTTGTGTTGTTTTTTTTAATTATAAATCTTGTATGTACACACTCTGTCTGTCTTGTACAAATCTTGTACACGCTATTTTGTCCCACTTCCCATTCCTGGATCAATTTGAGACTTAGCCCAATTATTCGTCGATGACAACTCATGAATCAATCACAAAATAAACCTGTAAGTTAAATAATTATTGGTTATAAATTAAGCAATGAAATTGAGTGCATCAGATGGATCCAAAAATCGAAGGTATCACAGTAACTTGGGCGCTGCAGAGCTAGAGAGGAGGTTCCTAGCATTGGAATTGAGATGCTACAGAAGGATTCTAGGTCTCACAATTAAAGACCGCACCACAAACCAAGAGATTAGAGACAGGGTTACTGTAGCTATTGAACCACATGATGACCTGCTAACTATTGTAAAAAAAATGCAAACTAAAACTCCATACTACAGGGTCTTCGGGGCTCGCAAAGACCTTACTCCAGGAAACAGTACTATGGAAAAGAAGAATCAGAGAAAGAAGATGAGAAGATAACACAAAAGAATGGACGGGCCTGCCATTGAACGAGGTTTATTTAAGCCAAAAGACATAGGAATGCAGAAAGACGGTCGACAAATCTTTCGAGGTGCCCCAACCGTCATACAGTCTAAGGCAGGGTTGGGCAACCTTTTTGAATCGGGGCCGAATTCAAGTAAATACTGGGACGGGGTGTGTATATATATATACACACATAAAACTGCATTGCCTCCAGCCTGTGCAAAGTTTTTTTTTAAGTGATAATTGTCTCGCGCAGACCAATACCACTCTTTAAACTAAATGCAGTCCACATTAGCGCAGAAATCTGAGACGGCTGGGAACAACAGATAGCCGTAGGTTTTATATATATTATGTACTTACAACTTAGAAAAATACGTTAACTGTGTCTTTTTTAGTTCACATCTATACTGTATTGTACATTTTTTCACACTCCCTATTGAGGAATTACAATAGAGCAATTTCTGAAACCAACATTACCCACAAAAGCACAGTGATGTATTTACCGGTTTACACTCCTGCGTAATATTACGAACCGAATCAGCATCTACATTAATCAGGAGCTGAAAGTATTGAAAACTGGTTCTTGACTTCTTAAAATAAGCTTTTAAATTCCGCAGCCAAGGAATCCAAATAGGTCTTGTGCTTCTTATCATTTCACTAGAAATAGTTTCACCTTTCAGCAAAGGAAAATGGCAAAACCTGGCAAAACCTGTTTTCACTTGCTGGCTTGTAAAAACGGGATAGCTTTTTTTTTTTAAAAAAGTTTAACATTCACATACATTTCATATATGCAAATACCCCCTTCTAACTCCTTCGATGAAAAACATATTTCATTCTTCATAAAAAATATAAGTTACAAAAATCACAGTCAATGTCCTTCAAGACACATAGGCCTACACATTTCTTCCTTGAGATCACTTATTCTTCTCAATACCTTGCCAATGCTAAGCCAGCGGATACTACTGTCGGAATGTTTTGTTTCCAAATCTTCAAGTAGTTTTCTGATCTGCCTGTAGCTTAGTCCTTTGGTTCTATTACGTTAAATCACAGAGATATTTAGTACAATAAAATTTTTGATATTTTATGTCTCTTTATCTAGTGTTTATGGTTGGGATATTCTTATTTAATGTATATTTTAAAAAAAAATTTACGCAGTCAAAGCCTTGGCTCCAACAGTTGTTACCCTCGCAATCCTGTTCCAAGTCAACCCAACACAACACAGTTTTTGAATAAATACTGGTCTGTGTTTGTGTCTTATATAGCCGATAAGAATAATCTTCGTTTAATTTTTTATAATGGACCTCATTCACCAATCGTAAACAAACAACATTGAGTCACGTGCTTCTTTATCTCTTTTATACAAATTACAATCTAATTTTAATCAACAATGCTTTTCACGAGACAGTTTTTTCGCTGTTTTATCAATATTATATTATGACGTGACCGTTCGTTTTTAGTGAATGAGGTCCATTATAATGTAGAGACCATGTTTCAATAATTTCTAAACATATTTAGAATTATTTTCTTTATATATTTGCAACTTTATTCTGTTCTATATTCTATGGCACACATAATTTCTTGGGTGTCCACGGGCAACATAAAACACTTCGGTGAGCCGCATGTCACCCTAATACCGTAATTTATCCATCCCTGGACTAAGGAATAGGTTAAGATTATTGGGGTTTTCAAAATATGTAATAATTATACAGTGACAGTGACACTAGACCGTACAAGACAATCTGCTGTTAGAATGAAGGACAAACATTTGCATGCGGAAACTTGGGCAAAATGGAACCTTCTAGAAAAAATAGCATTTTTGTAGAGCAATTAGTCAAGAGTTTTCTCCCACAAGAGGAGACAACTAAAACCAATGCTTTTCTCTGGAGTTATTTCTCGAGATACAAGTAGCAATCAAAATCATTAGATGAGATTTTTATTGTATACAGGCTTCTTGGAAGAGTCACTTATTGGAAAAGAGTCTTTAAATGAGAACCTCTTTCATTAAGTGTTACAAGTAATCTACATATCGGTAGCAAAGACTAACAAGATATAAATATTAGACAACTTTGTCTAAGAGCAATAATTGAATTATTGACCTACATGAAATTAATTTACAGAAACGGACAGTTATTGTTCACATCTTTTTCGTAATTTCCGATATTCGCACTATTTGCCTTACGTTATTTTTTTAAAAATATAAAACAATTAGATCAGAGTTATAGAACACTATTTTTCCCTACAAAAATTCAACCTGTAGTTTATAGCAAGATACCGAAGTTCATTGATCAAAAGTGTAAGTCAATCTAGAACACTAATCTGAAAATAATTCATATCATTGTTTAACTTGTTACATATACAATTAGCATAGTGTAAATGTGTTCTGGGTCTGTACTATACTCGATTTTACTTCGACTACTTAGAGAATGTAATAGACTAAATAGTTTCTGGAGGTTTTCGGTTTAAAATGTCTTTAAAAAAAAGTGAGTATCTTTCTCCAACTTCCTTGTTTTGTTTTTCACTTCGGGCTTGTTAGTGTTTGGGGTTAGGCTCATTAGGTTAAGGCCGTTGTTATTTCGTAAGCCTTGAGCCCACTCTCCATCGGCTCTCATTTCGTATTTTTGTACCCTTAGACTTGTTTGCTGTCCGATGTTGAGTTCTTAGCTTTGTATTTGATCTGGCTTTCGTTCTGGCTCTGACTGATTTTTTCTTTCTGTTTCTTTTTGGTCGTGAAAAGTTGGCCCATGTCTGTGGAGTCGCGGTGGCTGAGCGGGGTCCAGGGTTCGAATCCTGGTGAAGACTGGGATTTTTACTTTCGTGATTTACGGGCGTATCCGAATCCTCTAATGAGTATTAAACTTGAAGTTTGGTCTGTCCAAATGAGATCTTTAAAGGAACTGAGATTAATCTCGGGTTTTTTATTAGCAAAGGATGATCAGAGACTACCTCTACTCCTTCTCACGGTCTAACTCGCTCGCCCAAACAGGCTTATCCTTCACTTCCAAGACATTGTGAAGGGGTAAATGTAATTTCTGTTTCACCGAATGGTGAAGTCTAGGTCGTGTAGGTCCATATTTAGTTCAAGTCTTGGTTGTCAGAAGATTTGTCGGTGAAATAGCGTCCCTAACGCTGCCACCAGTACACACCATAGACTCTTCCAAAAAGGAAACCTATGTCCAATTTCTAGTTGGTTTGATGTAATTGAGATTTTTAAAGCAATAGTTACGAGATTTGTGGTTTCCGGTCTAACAATAACATCTCTTTTTTCCGTGCTAGGACCCATACGGTGATCCCATAGGGTGATCCTAGGCTGTGTTATATCTCTATGACTTTTTGAATACTTGTTTAATTTGTACCCTTTTAGAAACACAAAATATTTTTATAAACGTGGTGTTAATAATAATACATACGTACGACATTGTTAAAAGTAGAAAGAACAATGATGCCGAAACCACGATCCTTGATCCACATTCTGCCCGTGCCTAGGTGGAATGTGGCCACTCGGCATATCCGGAAACAGTGCACAATGAAGCCAAGAAAGATTTTATTTTCATGCAGTCCATGACACAGTGTCCCAAATGATGACCCCCCCCCTCCCCAGGAGAAAAAAATCTTGCACTACTGAATTAGGACACGGCAGATTATGTAATCCGATTACATTGCCTTTCCTTACAAAGAACAAAAACGGTAAGTATTGAGCAGCATGCAACTCACAGGCTCTGCAACTTGGAAGTAAAAGGAAAATTCAAAGAAATGAGACATTTGAGATTAATTTCTATCTTACTTTTTAATCGACTGTATTTCATTTAAACGAGTTCTTATTTGAAAATAATTTCTTTTTCTTTAAAGTTAACTGAAAAAAACAATCAACGTTCTGTACACACTAAAAAAGCCAATGGTCTCAAGATGAGCCAGGTAAAGTTTCTCTTACTCTGCAGCAAATTTAATAGTTTATAACATAAAGTATGATTCATTCTCATAAGGAAAATACTCAACATACACGAACATGTATCTACTCTTACTAGATGTAGTTGGTACTTGTAGCTATGGGGAATACTTGGCAAATGTTGTTTAATTTGACCGGCGACATTCTTTTGCACTATTTGCACTATTTCCCTATTTGGAACAAAACTGTTATTACACACAGACATCTTTGTCTTGTTAGTTTGAGCCCTTAAGAACACAATTGTTTTAGCATTTTTTTTTAATCCTATAGAAAAGTTAGACATGAACTCTCTTTTCACCAATTCCTATTTACAAAAAGACGTTTTTCGGTCCTTAAAGAGAAGATAGATAGATAGATAGATAGATAGATAGATAGATAGATAGATAGATAGATAGATAGATAGATAGATAGATAGATAGATAGATAGATAGATAGAAAGATATTAGATAGATAGATAGATAGATAGTTAGATAGATAGATAGATAGTATCATAGTAGATAGATAGATAGATAGATAGATAGATAGATAGATGATAGAATAGAATAGATAGATAGATAGATAGATAGATAGATAGATAGATAGATAGATAGATAGATAGATAGATAGATAGATAGATAGATAGATAGATAGAAAGATATTAGATAGATAGATAGATAGATAGATAGATAGATAGATAGATAGTATCATAGTAGATAGATAGATAGATAGATAGATAGATAGATAGATAGATAGATAGATAGATAGTTAGATAGACAGATAGATAGATAGATAGATAGATAGATAGATAGATAGATAGATAGATAGATAGAAAGATAGATAGACATATCGATAGATAGATAGATAGATAGATAGATAGATAGATAGAAAGATAGATAGATAGATTGATAGATAGATAGATAGATAGATAGATAGATAGATAGATAGATAGATAGATAGATAGACAGACAGACAGACAGATAGACAGACAGATAGATAGACAGATAGATAGATAGATAGATAGATAGATAGATAGATAGATAGATAGATAGAAAGATAGATAGATAGATAGATAGACAGACAGACAGATAGACAGATAGATAGATAGATAGAGTATTTATTGATTGATTTCTAACACTTATTTAAACAGTGCAATATCTCTTGTAACGCTCTTCTGATTGAATCTATTTCCTTCGGCAGCTATGACGAGCTTGCAAAAGTAAGTACGGTAACTAGCATCCATGAATAGGTCTAGATATACATGTATTTGCCGATATTCAAAAGTAACAAACTTAATTTCTTTGTTTTTGAACATGATATAAAACATCACACAAATACGATCTATCATTAAGATACAGACAATCTGTGTCTTATTTCCACAGTTGTTGAAAATGAATATTTTCATAATTCTTTACGTAAAAACTACACATATTAAAAAAAAAGATTAAGTGACGCCGTACGACCTTCAAACCGATCACTACTACTTTACATCATAAACAATGTATTTAATAGTTCTCTTTTAATAAAATATTTCTTTATTTCAAAATTCACCCCAATGATCATAGTTCTGGTCAAGATATATTTCAGTTTTCCATGATGAACCTAAAGACGATCGTACCCATAACAAACAAATTATCTCTACTGCCATTGCTCTACCTTCAGTTCTGTCATACCCCTTGTAATGTACTCAACTAATAAGTAATAAGATCTACACAAGTAACATGTAGAAATAGACCAAGTCCAAACCGTTATGTAAACACGAATAATGTTTAATATTGAAAAGGCTACAGTCGCCTAACACCAACTGACTATATTTACATAAATAATATCTAACCCAACTAAGTCGTGACGATACTAAATGTCGCTTTCAAAGTCTGTCAACTATGATTGATGCGTCTCTTATGCAAACTAATAATGCTAAGTGTCTCACACTTGTTTGACATAGTGTATAGCTGTATAGCTCCCCCTTTCTCATTTCCTATGTGCTCAAAGATGACTGCGAAGTCCAATCCTCGCTTTAAAAAGCCGGCTGCATATGTGGCATGGGTAGGCTAGGTCAGTTGCAGATAGGCCTGCTTCTTCTCTCAGCTTTTTGTTTATTCGGCGTTTTTTTCACGCTGGCCACTCTTCTTGCTTTATATCTCGTCACTCTGAGACTCACAGCTTAGAGCCATGAGGAGTGATCGAGAGCTAGTGCTTCCCAGCCGTGAATGTTGATATCGCCTTCCTTGAAGGAGCTGTTGAGAGTGTCTTTGTAGCGCTTGCATTGACATACTTGGGAGCGCTTTCCTGCACACAAATCCCGTACAGAAGTTGTTTGGGAAGGCGATTGTCTGGCATGTGGACTACATCGAAGTTTGGACCTTTTTATTGTCGCATTGACACTGTTCATGTTGGACAGCTTTAGGATTTCTGTGTCTGGTATGTGGTCGAACCAACGCACCTTATGGATACTCCTAAGACAGCGTAGGTGGAAGGAGTTTAGCTTTTTGGTGTGACGGGAATATAGGGGCTGGGACTCTAATGCATATAAGAGTGACGGGAGATCTACAGCACTGTAGACTTTTAGTTTTGTGTTTATGGTGAGTCCTCTACGTTGCTACACTTGTCCTTGAAGTCCTCCAAAAGCAGCATTAGCAAGCGCAACACAAAAGTCTACTTCACCATCTAGGTTGACGTTTGCTGTTATAGTGCTTCCCAGATAAACATAGTAGTCAACTTGGGAATAGAGGCATGATATGTGCTTTTAAAGTAATAATCTGCTTGTTAAGGCAAATACCACTTTATACTAAACCTCAGAAACAGATATTGCCTATTTTATTTATACAGAGTAGACATATAACTATATAGTAGCGTGCTTAGAACACATGCGTTTGGTCGCTGTAGTGAGCTTTTGGTTTTCCAAGACTTTTCAAAGAAGTCCAAAGAAAGTCGATTTAGCCTTCCTATGTAAAGGATTCCTCTAGAACTTTCTATATCATGGCAGTTATGCCACATCACCCCCCCCCCTTTTTTTTATACTTAGCAGCTAGAAATTTTTAAAAATGTCTACTTACAATTTGTATTATTGCCTATTTTGATGTGTAGAGGTATGAGCGATTCGATGGGGATCTACATGTCAAGGGCAATGGTAACCAGTTGAATGGTTTTATTTTGAACACTGAAAGAGATGCCAACGGTAAGGTAAGTGAAGTTTTAGAAAGAAACACACATACACAAACACACATAAACACACACACACACTTCTTCTTCTTCTAGCCAACTTTTTGGCTGCTGAGCTGCCAGCTCTTTTGCAGATTGTGCCAAAGAAAAATAGTGTGCTGTTCTCTTCTGTTGTTAAGCACTGCCGCACAGGGTGATGGTTATGTTGGGCTGGAGTGGTAGTAGGGTCTACCTAAGGTAGATTAGCAAGGGGCATTCAAAAAGGATATGGTTTACGGTTTCATAAGGGTGGGCGCAGTGTCTACAAAGGGGAAGTTGTGTGGGATTTATTTGATTGAGATGGTAATTTAACAGAGGTGTGTGTCCTGTCCTTAGTAGGAAGATTGTAGATTGCTCTTTGCGGGGGAGGAAGTTAATACTGTCCAGTTTGTTAGGCGTAGTCATTTCTCTGTACATGGCTCTGCCTGTGTTTCCTGATGCTCATTGGTTGAGCTACTCCTCATTCTGATTGTTGACTAACATTGACCTTAGGGTGAGGTAGTTAACAGGTCTATCTGGTTGTTCCATAAATGATCCTGCCTTTGAAAGCTAATCTACCCTTTCATTTCCCATGACGCTATATACTTTATATGTTTTGCAACATTTAAAAAAAATTATTTTGCAGAAGGAGTAATTATTTGCTATATTATTTTGTAGACCTATATGTGGCACACAGGTCTTGTCAAAGTAGAAGGCCACAATTACCACATTTCTGGTATGAGGAAGAACAACTCTGGTTTTGGTTTGTTAAACACGGCAAGTCTCTCTCCACCATTATGTATGGCATCATTATGTCTGCAGTTGATTCACTTAGTATTATTCTCTTTACAAATAATTTCACTTACATTTGTTTTTGTATTTTTTTTTTACAAAGCTTACGTCAACTCTATCTGACAACACAAAAATCAATTTAAACAAATACATAATTAACTAATTTTATTTAATTATTTTTTTTGTATAGTATCGAACAAGAGAAAGAAATTGTGAACTAATCTTATACAATAGAGACGTTACTTCAAAAAAAAATAATTGCGTCCTACGCGTCATGCATTCAGTCATGCATGTTAACCAACGACTTAAATTCTGCCAAGTCACTGGTTTTCCTGGCTAGCTCAGGCGACATATTCCATGCTCTAATAGCACTAGGGAAGAAGGAGTATTTGTACAAATTTCTCCCAGCATATGGGACGTGAAATGTGCCTTTATCTTTGTGTCTTTCAGAGTATTTGATTAAATTTTGTATTTGAAGATTATGGTTCAGTGTTTTATGTATAGTTGCTACTTTTCTTTTGGGTCTTCTATCGTTTCCGTTTAAAAGTATGAAGCTAACAATATATAATTATAAAAGCGTAGATTTTCATAAGTGATTCGCTGGCACAAAGGTTAGTGTATTGGCTTGTGGAGGCTTGAGGAGGCTTGAGCCGTCAATTTCAACTTTCGTCTTTCAGCTTCTTTTCTTTGTATATATAAATACATTTAATAAGTGATTACGGTAACACTGAAACAGATTCATTCTTCTCAAAGCCCCCCCCCCACACACACACTTTTCCCAACTGATCCAGACAAGTGATATGGTCAGAGCGTATTGAGAAAGCTAAAAGCATACAATTGCGCCCAACAAAAAAAAAATTGACAAAATATTTGTAGTCGCACAGATTTATTATTATTAATCTAGATCAGTGATTCCTAAAATACGGACTGCGGGTCAGAATCAGCCCCGAAGTGGTTCAATTCGACCCGCCGCCGAAACGTCGGTACAAGGTATAGAAATACCCGACCCTTTTTTTAAAAAGAAAGGTCGAAAACGTATCTTTTCTCTACCTTACTTACTTAACTACTTAATCCTGTGCACTCCCAGGGGAGCATAGGGCCGAAACCACACCTCTCCACCGAACTCGGTTCTGAGCAGCTTTCTTCATCTGCTCCCATGTCATTCCAGTACCCTCAGCTTCACCTCTTCCAGGTTTGCTTGGGTCTGCCCACTTTCCTCTTTCCTTGTGGGTTCCAGTCAAGTGCCTGCCTTGCAACATTGGTAGCTGGTTTTCGCAGGGTGTGTCCTATCCAGCTCCATTTTTGTTTTGTGATGTCTTGGGCTATGGGCTTTTGTCTAGTTCTGTCCCACAAATCGATAGTAGTTATCTTTTCTGACCACCTAATTCCTAATATCGTAGGCATCTGTTAACAAAGCTTTTCCATATAAAGGTTTTCAAATGTATATTACCTCCGTTAGGGCCCTCACTATTTCCCTTATGAATTGGTACCATGGTCTTTTACATTTGTGCGTTTATGAACTGGGACTCTATATAGAATCTACCAGGAAAAGTTGAACGGATCTTGACGTTTTCCTGAAACCTGATAATAAGCCAATATAATTGTTTCATTAGGAAAGAGTGTCAGTTCAAACCAACAACATAACACGGCATTATGAAACAAATATGGCGCATTCTTGATCTGAGCCGCGAATAAAATATTGTTAAACTACGCCTAAAGGTTGGAGGATTGGTGTGAATGTTTACCGAAATGAGACAAGAAAATAAGTTGATGGTAAAGTTAGCTACTTATCCCTTAAGTAGGGAAATGTCGCCATTTTCCGACAAGTAAAAAAAAAACAACAACTGTATCCCTTTCAAATAGCATTAGTCAATGTCAGCACAAGATCCACGAGTTTCTAATAAAATAGTTTCAGGTTCATTTTATTTCGTGTTTGTAGATTTACGTTTATGTGGCCCGCGACACGAGAGTTGGAAATTAAAATTGCCCCCAGGTCGGGTAAGGTCGGACAGCACTAGTCTAGATCTATTACCAACGACTGATCCAAACTAATTGATACAGTTACGCTTAATATAACCTTTTTTTTTCTTCAATATTTTTCTTGTTTACAAACATTTAACTAGTTCTACATTTACTGAGCCTGTGGATTATAGAAGGTTGAAACCTTTGAGCTTTCCTGTTTCCGTTTTAACATGAAGTTCTTTTTTCCAATTACATCCACCCTTTACACATGAATATATAAGATAGTACCAAATCCTATACCTATAAATATGTTCTAGAATTCTACCGGTCTGTGTATATTCTCTCACATTCACACTGACTATTATCTTGATCTGGGTGGCCATAGTGCCGTGTGCGATTAAAATGGTCTTACAAAACATATAGTCCAATATATTTAAGGTTCTAAACCGGTGTAGTCTGTTTTGAATATGTCAGTATTGCGTGTGTCATTTTTAATTTATTTTTTTCTTAATCATCGGTGATTTGGGTGGCATGTAAGATCCTCTCGATCTATTTTGGTCATTGTAGTCTTTTTATATGTTGGTGTTTGCAATTTTTAAAATTTTATCAATTGTTTCTTATTTCCTTTTATTTTATTTTAACTTTTTTTGATTCTTGAGCATTGTAGGATCGCTGTTGAAATCCAACGCTTGAACTTCTTGAAGAAGAAATCCATTTTACGTTATTATTCTGAAAAGAAATGTACAATACATTTTCCAAACATTGTAAGTTCATTAGCATGCATCATTCTCTGGCTTGTAGTTACTGATTATATTTTGTTTCTTTTTTTGCTCTTCTCTTACAGACCTATTTTATACACCATGGTGTCATTAAGGTCTTAGGAAATGGAAACGAAATAGATCGTTTGTTTCTTGAGGCACGCGAAGATGCTGGCGCTTTGGTACGTAACTAGTGTATGCCTTTACTATCAGTTTCAGGCAAAATACATTTTTTTAAAGCCTAACTACTTTTATAGCCCTCAGTTTTGACATATCTCCATTATACACTTGACAACAATCTAAATAAGACTAAATAGAGGCCAGATGTAGTTCTAGACTCAGATTTTGACGTAGTTCTATTAAACAATTTGAACAAAATTTACATCTTTGAATTATTAAGGAAATAGCTTATCTTCTTACAGCTTAGGAGTGCAGATTTATTTATTATGTAAACAGTAGTATCACATTAAGAAGTGAATCTGATGCGAACAGCATAGTGCACTATTATCAAGTAGTAGGTTTACTAATCCTGATCATAATGTTGGCCGAGATATAGATCTACATCTAATAATATTAAGATTAAATGTGTAAAGTCATACGAATTCTAGTCAAGAACTAGATTCTAGATCTAGTTCAGATTCTAGATCTGGTCTAGATTCTAGATTTAGTCTTCATTCTAAATTTAGATCTAGATCTACAGTCTAAAGTTAAATAGTTAGTCTAGATCTAGACTTTGTCTAGATTACTGGGTGCATTACATAACTACAAATAAACTAGGGTGCATTACATAACTACAAATATGTAACTACAAATATAGAACAAAAAACACAACTATAGAACATAACTATTATTTTGTACATTTTAATTTGTAAATTAAATAGCTGCCTGGTCGTGCGGTATGCGCGCTGGACATCTGCGTGAGGTTTGGACTAGGAAGTAGATTACCTTCAACTAAAAAGGAACATCCGAAACACATACAGCATTTTGTTGTTAATAATTGCTATGTATAAATTACTTCATCAAATAGGTCCTTTACATTTCTTGTTCACTTCACATCAATTAAGTATGCTTGGTCACAAAGTGATTATGCCGTTTTGGGGTTCTAACCTGAGTGATTGGGAATACGAACCATTGGTCAATGTGACAAAAGTCTGTTCAGACAGGCAGATGGAGGCCCTCTTTCATTGGTTTAGAGTTCCAAGGGACTTAACCTTTGAGACTGTTCATGTAATTTCCTGAACAAACAAAAGTTAAGGGTTAATTTTTTTTCTCCTCTGCGTATTTGCATCTTTTAGTCTTTTCTTATTTCATCATAGTTTGAATCCATTTAATGTAATTCATAATTTTAAAAAAAATATTTAAAATTATCAAACAAATGAAGAAACGATGATATTGTAGTGTTTATTATTTAGAAATATATTTTTCAGACATCAACCAGAAAAACAAATTAAATTTTTAGTATAAGTCTCCTTAATATTTTTTATAATAAGACACAATAATTAACAGATTCTTCCTACATTTTTTCAGCTTTCCTAACTACGCTAGTCAATAGTAATTTTCACCTTTAGTTTATCTTTGTTATCTAAATACCAGCGCTTACTTGGAAGTATTTATTCCTAAAGATTTGTCCCTTCATTTAAAGCACCCTTTTAACTGTCTTTGACTACTAGCCTTTAAAATGCACATTTTCTTTTGCGTAACAACGTTGTGCAGCATAATGTGGGCATTCAAATTCTTGGAAACGGCAATGTAGTGAGGGACCCAGCTTTTCACGACAATCGTAAGACCAACGCAACGGTGAGTAAATTTCTTATCATCTTTATCATCATCTTCATCATCATTTTTCATCATCATTATCGTCATTATCATCATCGTCATCTTCATCTTTATCATAGTCATCATCATCGTTATCTTTACCACCAGCATCATCATCATCAACACCATCATCACCATCTTCATCATAGTGCCTGTGTAAAATGCTCTCTTGTAAAAGCCCTGGACATAAACCTTGCCATTGTGCGTAATGCACATATGTCACCAGGACTTCTGACTTTTAATAACTGATAATTTTTTGTTTGATAAAAACAAGGGAAACTAATCCTTCAGTATATATGGCTAAATGTATTGGGTTTAGTCCCCTAAAATAACTGTTAACGGCAGTATGCATACATATGCATACATACATACATACATACATACATGCATACATACATACATACATACATACATACATACATATATTATACATACACACATACATACATATATACATACATACATACATACATACATACATACATACATACATACATACATACATACATACATACATACATATATACATACATACATGCATAAATGCATACATACATACATACATACATACATACATACATACATACATACATACATACATACATATATACATACATACATACATACATACATACATACGCCCTACTTTATGCTTAATATACATGCATACATACATGCATACATACATGCATACATACATGCATACATACATACATACATGCATACATACATACATACATATATTATACATACACACATACATACATATATACATACATACATGCATACATACATACATACATACAGACGTACATACATACATACGTACATACATACATACATACATACATACATACATACATACATACATACATATATTATCCATACACACATACATACATATATACATACATACATGCATACATACATACATACATACATACATACATACATACATACATACATACATACATACATACATACATACATGCATACATACATACATACATATATTATACATACACACATACATACATATATACATACATACATGCATACATACATACATACATACATACATACATACATACATACATACATACATACATACATACATATATACATACATACATGCATAAATGCATACATACATACATACATACATACATACATACATATATACATACATACATACATACATACATACATACATACATACATACGCCCTACTTTATGCTTAATATTATGTATAACGTCTGTATGTTTCTAGACCACTATTGAGGTCAGTGACATTATACAAATAACTGGAATGGGGAACATCTCTTGTGGCTTATACACCTACGTAGATCCTAACAGTCTTCCTACAGTAAGTATATGTCTTCCTGAAGTAAGTATATGTCTTCGTACAGTAAGTATATGTCTTCCTACAGTAAGTATATGTCTTCCTACAGTAAGTATACGTGTTCCTACAGTAAGTATATGTCTTCCTACAGTAAGTATATGTCTTCCTACAGTAAGTATATGTCTTCGTACAGTAAGTATATGTTTTCCTACAGTAAGTATATGTGTTCCAACAGTAAGTATATCTGTTCCAACAGTAAGTATATTTCTACCTACAGTAATTATTTCTTTCTAAAGTAGCTAGCTATCATTGGAAAGGGCATAAAGTTAACTTTATTTTTTTTCCGAACTTCCGAAGGTTAAGAAACACTGCTCTCAACACTGCTCTCAACACTGCTCTCAACACTGCTCTAATTGTATTATAAACCACTTTTGGTTATTCTCTAATGTTGCATGTTTTCGTGTATACATAGTGTTAGGATTTACAGGGAGTTAGGGTTTAGAAAAAGTCGCCCTCCCCCCCCCCCCCCATTAAAAGTCCTGTATCTGCTAATGACCAGAAGTGAGTGTTTGGAAAAAAAAGTGTTCTAAAGCGAGCCGTCCCAATGCAATGTAACATATACTAGAGTACACTGGCCAAAAGGAGGTTTTTGAGATGTGGACAGTTTTATTGAAAGTGCAACAAATAAGGAAAAAGGGTGGGGGGGGGGGGGGTATGTGAGCATCCGCTGGATGTTAAAAAAAAAATCCTGGCCCTAAAATTTCCATTGGGCCAATCCACTATTCAGATTAAGAGATGAAAAGAATCTTAATTTATAGTCGTAGAGTGTAACTGGAACTATTTCTTAAGGCGGAAAGTTTTGTTTTATTTTTGAATTTGAGAAATAGAAGGGATGTTCAAGTGTACGGCCTGTGTAGTTCAACTTTAAAGATACCAGAATACGTTATACCAGAGAAATATACATTCGATAACGTTTAGTGGTGGGCCTTCATATGAATATTGTTATAAGTACGAAGAAAAGGGGAGAAGATCCATGACATAAAAAAAAAAACTATATAGCCTGGGAACAAATCAACGTAGCCAGAGAGTAATGCCTAATGTTGATATAAATCTGATGTTTATGTTATAGGTTTTGGATGACTTCAATCAAATACTTACCTTTTACAGTTAAAATTTGTATGCAGGGTATGCGTGTCACCTATTATCTGACCCTACATGTTATAAGAGACTCTATTTGCAATCGCAATATTGTAATGTTTATCCGCAGGCTAAAACTGTTAAAGTAAACGTTCGAAACATCAGGAATCCCCAGCCGACAAGTTCGAATCCATGCGGAGCTCCATGTCAGAATAACGAAGGTCCATATCAGGTCCAGCTCTCTGCTGAACACGAACATAATTTCATTGGTCAGAAGACTCAGACTCAAGGTGTTCAGGCTAAGACTCGAGATGGTCAGACGACTCAGACTCAAGGTGTTCAAGCTAAGACTCGAGATGGTCAGACGACTCAGACTCAAGGTGTTCAGGCTAAGACTCGAGATGGTCAGACGACTCAGACTCAAGGTGTTCAGGCTAAGACTCGAGATGGTCAGGTGGGTATTTCTAGGGCGACCCTTTCAAGTCAAACTGACAATGCTTCAAGTGGTCATCTCTATGAAGGTCCAGGCAAAACTAGTCAGACTGAAACTGAGTTAAACTCACAGCCGGCACAGGAGCTCGTTCGAGAACTAGAAATCCTGAAAACACAGCGCCTCTGTAAAGTATGCTTCAGTCAGAACGCTGGCGTAACGTTCGCACCTTGCGGTCATTTGGCTTCTTGTGTGGACTGCTTCTCAACTGTTGACCGCTGTCCAGTTTGCCTGTCCAGCATTGATGGCATTGTAAAAACATTTTTTCCGTAAATGAAACATGTAGATTGAGAAGAATTTTAGAATAAATGACAGATAATATATTATATTTATAAACTGTATAATTACAGTAGTATGGGCAGCAGCGTGGCTAAGAAAGTAAGAGAGTGTGCGGACCTCATTGGTAGGTACTTTTTACGAATTAGCTAGATAATCCAGAAAATTTAAAATTGATTTTATTACATAAATCGTTTAAGAAGGAAGATTGGGGGCGGTATGACACCGAAGCAGGACGTTTTGGCGTGATGGTCGTTTTGGAGCAGCCATTTTAGCGCGAATAGTTCTGGTGCGAGATGTTTTAGTCACATTTTCATTTTTTTTTGCTCTTATTACGTTGTGTATGTGTGTTTGTGTTTAAACGTTCTGTAAAGAAAAAAAAATGTTTTGTTAATTTTTTCTTTATTAGATTTTGAATTAAAGTTTGTTTGGGTCTTTTGTTAGAGCACAAACATTCGAATGTGTGCGTGGCGGATTATTTCGGCCACAGGGTTTGAACCCTGGACCATAAATACGACATATCTCTAGTTCATACCTAATACCAGGCAGTGATCAATAGTTCACTAAATGTGTTTATGAAACATTTTAAATTATTAAAACTTATTTTCATGGAAAAGTGGTAAGGGGTGACTGTATACTATATATACTAGGCTAGAGCCTAGTGGAAAAAAATGTTTATTATAAAAAGATTTGTGTTTACATATTGTCTATGTCACCTCTCCCGTCAAAACTGCTGCGAAAAAAAGGCTGCGCTAAAAACGACCACCGCGTGAAAGCGGCGATGGCAAAACGTCATGTACCCTATTACACCATTCGCTGATCACACCAAGTGACAACAACTTAGCGAGCCACTGGTTGGGGGTATATAGTATAAAGAGATAGGCGTATGTGTACTGTTAGATAGGTAGATTATTAAGAGTATTTTTGAATTGATTTTTTTTAAATTACAGCTTCGTTACTATTTCGTCCAATGAAGATTCCGATACTTTACATTACACTATACATACATTGTTTTAAAATATTTATTTGACATTCTGAATAAAGCCTTTACTAGTAGTGTGTACTATATATATATATATATATATATAGAGAGAGAGAGAGAGAGAGAGAGAAAAGAGAGAAAAGAGAGAGAGAGAGAGAGGTAGCTATAGATATATATGTAGATAAACACTTCATAAATCACTTGATGTGAAATCTAATATTGAATTTAAGATATTTTTATTTTTTGTGAAATAAATATTTTGTTTTCAATATCAAACTTTGTTCGTTATATTATAGACCTTAAGATATAAATTGTTCATTCTGACAGAGCCTAGCAACACTGCTGATTCTAAACGGTAGTGATTGCCTAGGAACAGACCGTAAGGGTTGGGTTGCAACAAATGACCAAAGCGATTGTCATTGCTTTTATGTTGTACGAAACCATTTGCACTACAAAACTAATGGCACTGTCTTCGACTTCGACTAGTAAGGACGACTGCAATGTTTCACATGACTACGCAGACCCAGTTACGACCTGCATAGTTTGTCTCAACTGATGCACGCATAGGCATTGTCAGCATAGGGTCATTGATGATCTCGTTACGACCTTAGGCATCCTCTCATTTAACTCAGAAAATGTATGTTTTATGATATGTACCGAAACATTCCTCACTGATCTCAAAGACTAGCCTTATTACCGAAACAGTACATACTGAAAACTATGAAAACTGTCAGATGACTTTTGCTTTTACATTGTGTTGTTGTCGTCCTTCAGTGGTGGCTGAGTGGTTAGGCACTTGGCTCCCAAACATGGGGTTCGAATCTCGGTGAAGACTGGGATTATGAATTTCGGGATTTTTATGGTGCTCTGAGTCTTCCTAATTCTAACTGATACCTGACTCAAGTTTGGGGAAAGTAAAGGCAGTTGGTTGTTATGCTGGTCAAATGACACCATGCTCGTTAACCGTTAGCTATACTTTAAAAAAGGGGAGATGATTACGTCCTACGCGTAATGCGTCTAGTCTAGTCATACACGTTAATTAAACGGTGACTTAAATCAAGTCACTGGTTTTCCTGGCTGGCTCAGGCAACCCATTCCATGCTCTAATAGAACTAGGGAAGAAAGAGTATCTGTACCACAGTGCCCTAGCATATGGAACGAGGGATGTGCCTTTATCTTTGTGTCTTTCTGAGTATTTGATTAGATTTTATTTTTGTATTTGAAGATTATGTGTCTTCTATCCTAAAGGCTTTCTAAATTTAATGATTTTACTAAAAGTGTTACTCTAATGATACTCTAATCAAATGTGAATACTCGTTTGTTATGAATCTCACTGCTCTACATTGTGTCTCTTCCAGTTTCTTAATGTTTTATTAAGTTGAGAGATTCCAAACAGAGGAGGCATATTCTATAATTGGCTTAGCCAAGGTGAAATAACATTTTAGTTGTGTAATCTTAAGTGATTTTACACATGACTGATAAGATAAGTGACACATTGGATAAAAATGAATTACTAAAATAGTATAGGTGACTCTTTAGATAGATTCTAATTGCAATGTATTCGATTCCGAAGATTAGTCAGGAATGCAGTATTTCCCGTGGATGCGAAGCCCCAGCTGTGAACTACATATTTTGCCACATCCAGGGCAAGCATAGTCATCGTCGTAGGTGGTCGATTTAGCTTTTCTTCTTGCCGTCTCGAAAGCGGATTTCCTTTTGGTCTCAAATGTGTATCCCGCGGCCTTTGTGAGTAACCTCCAGCTGTCTCGTTTTGAGGCCGCATGCAACCAGGCGCTCTCTTCTATGTCAGCTAAGGCAAGTTGGCGCCTAAGCTGGTCTTTGAAGCGTTTCCGTGGGGCGCCTCTGCTATGTCGACCATCTTTTAGCTCACCAAAAAATACTACCCAGCCTAACTGTCGGGCCATAAGAAGTCCCATTATACTGTCCATACCAGCGTTCGCTAGGACATCGATGTTTGTAGTGCTGTCTTGCCACCGTATCTCCATGATGGAGCTCAAGTATCTTTAGTGAAAGCATTCAAGTATTCTTACTTGCTTTCTGTATAGTACCCATGTCTCAGATCCATACAGAAGGGTTGAGATAACCACCGCCTGGTAGATATTTATTTTTGTAGGCAGGCGAAACGATTTATTCCGCCTAACTCTCGCCTGAAGGCGTCCAAAAGCGCCACTGGCGTTGGTCAGACTGTTATCAACTTCCCTTGAATGTGAGGCGTCATTTGACACTTTACTACCCAGATATGTGAAGTGGTCCACCATGTTAAGGGGTTTTCCGTTTACGTTGATATTTTGGGGCTTAGTAGGTTTTATTTATATGGCTACGCAAACCCACAGTAGCTTAATTAAATTATGGATAAATAATTTATTAGATAAGTGAATGGAGAAGAGGGTCATTGAATAATATGTGTTCATCCCATTGAATGTCTTATTTGATGTTTCAGTGGTAAATTTGGTAATGAAATAGTAACTTATTAGGTAAGGGACTATTTGAATAACTGATTTTATTTAAACACGTAGTCAGAATGAAGGTAAATTAAAGTCAGTAAAAAAAAAAACTTAAAATAATTAGACGCCTTTCGCTTAAATTAATCGAAAATCACAATACACACGTATATATATTAGAAAAATACTGTGCAGGAAATATAAAGGTCATCTATTTCAGTGGCCAGGGTGTCGTTTAGCTAGCACAACTTTACTCACCAAATTTCAGATATCCATTAGGGTTTTTTTTTGGGATATAAGATAAAAAATGAATCAATTACATCACTGGAAGAAACAGTTTAAAAAATAATGGATATTAGTGTACCCAAAAAAAAACAAATTAGAAGTCTTTTAGGTCTTTGCAATTTGTATAGCAAATTCCTTCCAAAGTTTGCAGATATGATTGAACCTTTTACAAATCTTACAAAGAAAGGGAAATCTAATAATATAGTTTGGTCTGAACAATGTCAAAGATCGCTACACAAGATCAAGAGTGTTTTTTCTAAAGAACCAATATTGAAACTGCCCCACATTACCAAAGAATTTATTTTGGCAACGGATGCTACATCCATAGCTATAGGGGGCTGTTTGATGCAAGAGTATAGTGGAATTGCACACCCTGTTTTTTATGTAAGCAGGAAACTAACCCTTGCAGAATTAAACTATGCAACTATTGAAAAAGAGGGGTTGGCAGTTGTGTGGTGCATAACAACACTAAGTTTTTATCTGATGGGGGCTAAATTCCAAATTGGCATTCATTAATTTAAATAAATGTGGTAATAATAGAATTGCTAGGTGTGCATTACAACTGATGGACTATAAATTTGAGTTCAGGACAATACCAGGGAAAGAAAATGTTGTAGCAGATATCTTATTACTTATAGATATATGTTAACAGAAATTGTTGCGAATGTTCATAATAACAGTTATTATTACGATGAATATAATTGTTATTTAACGTCAGAACTGTATTGGTATTAACATGACATTGTGTATGATTTTGTTTGTTTATTACACTATGGTTCTCTATGTTACAGAGAATTTCTAATTTTAAAAAGTTGGAATAGTCCGATAATATATTCAGTTAAACTTAACGGGGGGGGGGGGTTTACGTGCGCATCGGAGTGTAAATGTGGAATGGTGTGAATGGGTGTTGAAAGGAGATGAGATCCAAGATGGAGGAATATAAACAAAATAGTGTTGACAATGTTAATTAAGATTAAATGATTTATAAACTTTGATTTTGTCTTTTTTGGTGTTGTTGTATCTCTAAAGAGTCTCATCGTATAATAAGATGTAACACATACTTTTTTTTTTTGGACATTTGAACTCAAGACCTTTCATTACATAAATCAAAGCGCTTACCACTCAACAACTACAACTCCTCATTATAAACTACAAAATAACAAGAAGATTCACATCATTTTTAAAAAATTCCGATTCCGCACCTTTTGAAACATATATTTTGATTTTTTTTTCTCCATATCAAAATCCGGCCAGCTTCTATTGCTTATAAGATGTTTCTTGTTCATCAATAACATTAAATTTAGTTGCCAAAGTAAATTGATTAAATGTGTAAGTCTTTCTATAATATAGATAAAATAAATAATTTCAATCATTTTATCTTATATATTTACAGACGTTCTTTCTTAGAAAAAGATAATTAAGTCCAACACGTATCGATGTGTAATTCTTAGAATAGATTCTGTCATAGGGCTCACCCTACGTGGCTCACGTGCTAATCTAGATCTAGAGTCTTTAACTCTGCTCAGTCATTGGTTTTCAGGGCTGATTCAGGCAACCTGTTGCACGATTTTAAGGCAGTGTTTCCTAAACTTTTTCCTTAACGGAACAATTCTCACATTCTGAGTATTTAGTGGAACACTTTATTATAGTTTTAGAGAGATTAATACAAGTTAGTAGCCTACTAGTCGATTATTCCAGTAGTTCTTGAAATACTAATTCAGGCATCGCGGAACACTAGGATTCCGCTTAACACAGTTTGGTAAACACTGGCTTTAGGGCAAGAAGAATCACTTGTAAGGGTGTATCGCTCATCTTCACCACCTTTACCTATCGCATAGTCTAATGAGCCGTTGGGGCACCACACATGATCTCTCGAGTGTCGTTCTCCATTCTTCTGTATTTTGCCTTTAATAAAGTCTCTTTCAATGACAGGGTAGTCCATTCGTTTTATGTTAACTTCTCATTCTAGTATATGGAATCAGTAGCAGTTCTTTATATTTGAGTTTTATTAGTCTGTGTTTTGTATTTGTAAACTATGTTTTAGTGTTGTATGTATGATAGCTACTTTATTTTTTAGTTTTCTGTCCTGAAATGTCTCTAGGTTTAGGGATTTTGTTAATTTAAACTTATTTCGTTATAATAGATTAGGGTTTGTTTTCTTTTTTTGCTCCATTTGGTAGTGAACTGAAAAAAAATCATTTTACTGTTGGGCACAAGTTTAAGTGAATGTCTTCATGATGGACACGAATTTCTATGACCTTGACACAGTAAGTTCAGATGTTGTTTTTGTTTTTCTCAAACAACTGATCGAATAGTTTATGACCTAAAACAAGTCTCACTATAAACTGTGTCTACAGTCTTGATAATGTATATATGGCTACGTTCCCTACGTTGAAATAGTTCTGCTATGGGCTTGTTTTGTACCGGAAACGTCTTTCGCATTCCCCTTCCCTTTTTCACAGAACGGCCCGCATTAGAACGCCTTGTGGTCCATGTAATGCGCCGCTGGACGAAGCCCCCATTGCCATGCGCCTCTGTAATTGTATCCAATTAAAATCAATGAATTGTTAGTCTAGTTTAGTTTGATGACGTTAGATTTAGGAGTGTGCAACGACACCCTAGAGGCGTAGACCATTACAGAATGGGAAACAGAACAGACATGTAGCGTACAATAGAGAAGAGAATCCCTTTTGGTGAACACGATAACAATGTTGAATGTGATTACAGATCAAAAGGGGATGGGGTACGATCGTGGGAAGTTAAATTATAAATCCTAAAGTAATCTATGAGTAAAAATAAAAGAGAGAATCATTTCATCATATTGGCTGCTGATGGTACAAAATATGAGTGCCCTACTTTGTTAATAAACTTAGCTCTAATAACCCTGTGTTTATTTGTAGTTCTCTCAGAAGCTAATCCACCTGCTTTGATGCTGTAGACTGTTCCAGTCAGTTAGCCTGAGGATCAGCGTTTGGGAGGTGAAAACTCCAGATGAAATTAGAATGGCCCGGCCGCTGTAGTATGTCCTAGAAGTGTGATAAACGCAGCGAAAGGGGGTCAAAATCAACGATGAATAGGCAAGCTGTGGGGTCTGAAAATTGACTTGAGATTGTAGATGTTCCTTCCTCCAGCCACGGAGTTATGGGTGGATTCAATCGCAGGAGTGCGTATGGTTCAAGCACAGGAAAGCAAACTGAAATCCAGATCCGTTAGCAGGATAACAGGATCCAGTCACAGGAATTCTGGTGCAGGGATTTCATGAACAAGCAGGAATTCAGAAATCCAGGAACATGAATTCGGATCCAGCGACAGGTGTTCCTGATAACAGGAACAGTCGGTGTTACTAGCCGCACTCAGGCTGAAATAAAAACACCAAGTTAAATGTTTGCCTTTTAAAAAAGGCCATTGTGTTCTCTTCGGGCATAGACGTCAATAAGAAAATTACGTAAGGTCGATAGACGCTTACAAACAAAGCAGGTCAATAATATCAGATCAAATCAAACAGAATGATCATAATACAAGGGTGCGAGTGTTAAGCATATACATGAACAATAGATAGTGGTCAGAGAACATTAAGCCATTGTTTACATTGTTTACATTGTCGGCCATGAGAGTGCCTGTTCATGGGGCATAACTCTTGTCTAAGCAAAGTGGGCTAAGAGAACTAACTCATTATTATTTTCTTAGCGCAGTGTCGATGCATTGAAAAAATCATCAAGGCGATCAGCAAAGATCAAAGAAATAAAATAAATGTACAAATAGCTACAAGGTTGCGTCATTGATCACTTGAGCAATGTAGAAATAACAATCTCAAAACATGGTGGGCATATATTAATGCAATAAAAAAATATGTACATATAAAGTAATTAAGTTTCTTACTTACGAATGTGAGATACACATAATGCACACACAATTTCGAATAAAACAAGGTGAATCCAAATTACAAAAACCTAGCAATGCACAAAATTCTTACCACAAAGTCCAAGTGAATAGAATAAGAATAAGGGAACATAACGTATAGAATCTGTGAATGAAGGCCCAGATTTTACATCTATGTATGATGCTTTTCTCTCATATAACTTTCTTACTCAATTAGGTTTAGTACTCAATTATCTACAAAGCAAAAACTTGCCAGTTTTTGAGGGTGTGCCGGAGAAAGTTATTTAAAACATTCTCAGTGCCATTCATTCCTGGATCTTTCCCTTTCAAATAAGAAATAGCTTGGCATCCCTTACAGATCAGGGCCGGTCTTAGGCCACTGCAACCTATGCGGTTGCAGTGGGCCACGCGCCTTCATAGGCCCCGCGCTAATTCTAGGTGTAATTATTAAATTGCAAAATAAATACGAAAAATTCCTGGAAATCTCCTGAATTTATTAAAATCTGAAAAATAGGCAAAATCGTCATTGGTGGTTGTCATTTTATTGCGAAAACGCCAATCCTACGCGCGATAAAAGAAAAAAAAAGGCATTGTCAGCTTTCATGTAATAAAATGTAATAATCGGGCGAATGTTCACCTTAATCGGAAGTTACAATACTTTATTTACTTTTATAGTCACTGGCATATAAATATGCCATAGGTTGCAAGGTTCGTAAAGTAAAGTTAATTTGATCGCAATTCTGTGCTTAGTAAAGAATGAATAAAATTTAAAGTCAAATTTTTTTTCGAATACAAAATCTTAATTTTCGCTTATTATCCTTATTTCCACCCAGACTAGGCCCCGCGCAATCAGTTTCGCATAGGGCCCCGCAATCGTTAGGACCGGCCCTGTTACAGATAGATATCAAACATAGTGATGGATCTAAGCCAGTGTTTCCCAAACTTTTTCCTTAACGGAACACTTCGCCCTTTGTAAGTATTTAGCGAACACTTCGCCCTTTGTAAGTATTTAGCGAACACTTTGCTTTTGTTTAGAGAAATTAATTCATTCGATGAGCTTCTAGTTCATTATCCCAGACGTTTGTGGAACACCTGTATAGGCCTCGCGGAGCACGGTTTGGGAAACACTGATTTAATCAATCGCTTTAGTTCTAAAAGTTTAAGTGCTCGATGTCTAATTAAGGAGACACTTATTAAATGTGTTTCTTTAGGGGGGGGGAGGGGGGAGGGGGGAGGGTGCACTTCGAAAGTATCAATTTGTTGGCGAGAAATATACGTCTCTGTCAGACACACACACACACACACACACATTTTCGTTTGAGCCTATCAGATAAGCATAATACCAGATAAATAGAGATAGATAGAAATGGACAAAGGATCTTGTTTGATTGACTGATTGATTGGTTCATTGGTAATCAACGATTGATCTTCTTTTGTAGAACAATGGCCAGTGCGTTACTATGGGAAACGGTCTAATTATTTCTGCTTTAACAGACTGTGATGAAAGTTACCAGTGTGCCCTCTTATCAGTAAGTGGTAAATAAATAGATAGATAGATAGATAGATAGATAGATAGATAGATAGATAGATAGATAGATAGATAGATAGATAGATAGATAGATAGATAGAAAGCAATCACAAGATCCTTTTGTCTTTGATCCTGGACATCAAGACATTAGCCAGATAGTGTGAAATATTGATAGCGTGTCTGTAAACATCCTCCCCAACTCATTTCCCGTAGATAAACTTCGGTGTTTTCTTTTTAAAGTATGTTTAATATTTTGCTTGTTTAATTAATTTTCATGTTTAGGAACATTGACTTAATCATTTCAGAAGTTCATACTTACCTAGTTGTTACCTTTTTTTTTATGACTTTTATTTTGTTTACTATTTCTACCTGTAGAACTACGTGCGATTAAACGGTACTCTGCTTATCCAGGGCAATGGTAACCAAATTACCGGGCTACACTTTCGCACTGTCCAAGATGCATATGGAAAGGTTAGCCAAGTTTTAGCTCTTTTCGTTTTAAGTTGCGACCCCCATAAGTAGAAAAAAATCGCTATTATATCTGTGTTCATCGTGTGTCTTTCGACCTTTCAAGTTTGGGTCTCATAAACTAGAAAAGTCATTACATTTTCAGTTCTATAAAATTTTGCAGATTGGTAAGTTGAAGTGCGATGTCTTCTGTTGGTCTTCTGAAAGAAGAACCTTTTTTTTTAAATCAATTTCGCAAAATACACCAATTTAAAATCCATACATAAAAGAAGTATATTCTATATATTGGGAGCAGTCAATGGTGTTTGATGCAATACCTATATATATGTTTTTTTTTTTTTTAACGTTTAAAAATTTTAAATATTCCCCCCCCCCCAAAATAAAGTAATATGTAATACTTCTAATATGTAATGTTAAATTTCATGACTTTTCTTCCTAGTAATCGCCTACCCTTGTAAAGTATATCACTTGTCCTGTTAAAGAGCATCATTTGTCCTGTAAGGTACATCACTTGTCTTGTCTAAGTACATCACTTGTCCTTAAAAGTGCACCCCTTGTCCTGTTAAAGTACATCATTTGTCCTGTAAGGTACATCACTTGTCTTGTCTAAGTACATCACTTGTCCTCAAAATTGCACCCCTTGTCCTGTTAAAGTACATCATTTGTCCTGTAAGGTACATCACTTGTCTTGTCTAAGTACATCACTTGTCCTCAAAATTGACCCCTTGTCCTGTTAAAGTACATCATTTGTCCTGTAAGGTACATCACTTGTCTTGTCTAAGTACATCAATTGTCCTCAAAATTGCACCCCTTGTCCTGTTAAAATACATCATTTGTCCTGTAAGGTACATCACTTGTCTTGTCTAAGTACATCACTTGTCCTTAAAAGTACATCTTTTGTCCTGAAAAAAGTACATAACCTGTCCTGGAAAAGTATAACACTTGTCCTGGTAAAGTACATAGAAATATTTTTTTTTCTCTTCTGTACTTTAGACAGATTTGACCTAGTTTGGCTTTATTCACAGTACATATACTATCGTGTATTGTTTTCTTCTAATAGTTTTGTTTTTCTTTCTATGTCATGGATCCTGAATGTGTGTCATTTCGATGTCATATAAATAAATTGAAGAAGATATATCTAAAATATGTTATTCTTCCGCAGACCTATATGATTCACAGAGGTGTTTTAAGAGTGGAAGGAGGCTCTTACTCTATTCCTGGTTTTAGCGTCAATACATTTTATGGCGGTTTAAATACGGTAAATAATTGTTGAACATATTTTTTACAAAGCTTATATCAACTCATTCTGTCTGTCTGTCTGTCTGGTAAAATGTGTGTACACGTTAATTCTTCCCCACCGATTCTCTGATCGAGTTGAAACTTCGCACGATTATTCATTGACATAGACAAGACATGAATCCATTTTAAAAAAATAACTACTTAGACTATTCATTACTGGTAGTTAATTATTTTATATGATACCAACAAGGAAAACTTATATTTCAGTATTCACAAATATGGCTAAATGTGTTGGGTTTAGTCCCCTTAAATAATTGTTAACGCTATTTCTCCATCAATTATTCTCCAATCAGTTTGATACCTTAAACAATTATTTATTGTAACTAACAAAACATGAATCAATAAACAAAAATAATTAATAATCGATCAATTATTGGTAATTAATTTTTTTGTTGATATCGAATTAGGGAAATAACTTGTACATTAGTGACAGATATAGTTTTAAAGGCGAATTTTTTTCCCTTTAGATAAACCTTTTTTTTTTTTAAAAAGAATTTTGGATATTTTACTATTTAAGTTCCTAATGATGAGATCACATATAGGACCGCATCCTAAACTATGAGACTAGAAGCGATTGGACCCCATGATGACCAGTTCACTTAGTTCATAAAACGGAATCCTAAACACCATGGCCATATCACATGGTCCTTATAGACCTTTCTTCAGGGAACAGTACCAGGGAAAAGGAAGAGGTAGAAAGAGAAAATGAATGGGAAGGCAGGCATGTCATTGAGGGAGGCAAAAGACAAGGACGAATAGAGAAAAATGGTCAACAGATCTTGTGTGGTGCCCCAGCGGTCCAACAGAATAGGGGATAGGTGAAGATGAAGGATGATATGCTCTTTCTGATTCTCACGTTAAGATTGTGAAGTTTAGGTAGGCTAATTCTGATGAAATCGCAAGGTGGTCTATCCTAGTAAAGGTTAACTAGGAATGGTATGAAATTGGAATAGACAGAAGGGACCTGTATTTTAAATAAGCTCTACCTTATTACAATTATCATTTCAAATGTGTTTCCACATATGTCTATCAGAAGGTGAATATCACTACCATGGATTTAATGTCATTATCGATAGATTATATGCTCAATTTACTGTTTTCTAGTGCCGCTTCTGCACTTCCGCTGAAAGAAATCTTTATAATGCCATGTTTTCGTGTTCAAAATGTGGTTTATGTTTTTATGATTTTTTTTCTATAGACCTTTTTCATGCACCATGGCGGTGTCAAAGTGATGGGGAATGGAAACAGTATTAACGGAGTTGTCTTACTTGACAACGAGGATGCTGGCGCAATAGTAAGTGAATGCTGATAAACTAATTAATTAATTAATAGATAAATTTAAAAGCATTTAATTAATTAAGAACATAAAACAAAAGTGTTATTTAACCTTGGTCAGGCCAATGAAAGAATATGTTTGGGACCCCCTCAAAACAAGAAAACATTAAGAAACTAGAATAAACACAAAAAAAGAACTGTCGTAATAGACATATTTATATCGAACGAATATTCAAATTTGATTAGAGTTACATTGTAAGTAATATCACTAAATTTAGAAAACCTCCAAGTAGGCATTATAAAAAAAAAAAAAACTACACTGAGCCATAATCTTCATATACAAATCTAAATCAAGACAACAATATTAAGGCACATTCCTTGTTCCATATGCTAGCACACATTTTTATTAATACTGTTTCTTCCTTAGCGCTATTAGAGCATGAAATGGGTTGCCTGAGCTAGCCAGGAAGACCAACGACTTGGCAGAATTTAAGTCATTGATTAATATGCATGAATAGATTATCCTAAGAACACGCGTAGGACGTAATCATCTTCTTTTTAAAGTAACGTCTGTATTTCATACGATAAGATAAGATAAGATAAACCTTTAACATAACTTTTACGAATTGGCAAAAGTTGTGGAGTTTAACTGTGTGTGTATCGAGAGTATGTTGAAACATTTAAGCAAGATTATCTTATATGAAGTGAGGAGGCGCGGTGTCTGAGTGGTAGAGCCCTTGCCTTCAAATCGAGGATCCAGGGTTTGAATCCCGGATTTTTAATTTCGGGATCTTAAGGGTGCCACTTAGTCTACCCATTATTTGGGGTAAAAAAATTAAGGCGAATGATCGTTGCACTGGCCACATGACACTCTCGTAAACCGTAGGACACAGAAGCATCGTATGCCCTTTAGATAGCAAGGTCTGAAAGGGGCACTTTACTTTTATCACAGATGAAGAGTTAAAAGGTGTTCACCGTCTGACGAATGTCAGTTCAAATCGGAGACGGAAGACACTATAAAGATCAACTAAGGCGCCATTTGCCCTCACTGGTATAGAGGAAAGTAGCTGGCAGCAGATGGCTCCTGAAAGAGTTGGAGAGTTGTCACGAAGGCCACGAAACTCACATTTAAGGTCTAAAGACACGCCCTTGTTGAAGACAGGTGCTGAAGACGTTAAAGAAGCAAATTTAAAGAGATTTTTGACAGACTACGGCTTTAAAAATTGAGCCCCAGGGTCTATCCAACTCCTATGGTTACCTGATTGAAGTTGGGGAAGCAAAAGTAAGTTAAAATGTTGGACACATGACACTCTCGTTAGGAGTCGCCAAAGGAACAGATCTCTAGGAGTAAAAGGGAAATTTGGACTTTTCTTTTAACTTGTCTCTCTCTCTATGTCTGTGTCTCTGCCTCTCTGGTTCTCTTTGTGTCTCTGTTTCACTCTCTTTCTCTATTTCTCTCTCTTACCCTTTCAATCTCTTTCTCTCTCTCTCTCTCTCTCTGTCTCTCCCTATCTTTCTGTGTCTCTCTCTGTCTGTCTCTATGTCTCTCTCTCTTTCTCTCTCTATCTTACTTTCTCTCTCTTTCACTTTCTCGAGGTATTTTTCTGTCTTTCTCTCTGTCCATCTCTCTGTCTCTCTCTGTCTTTCTTTCTGTCTCTCTCTCACTCTTTCTCTATCTGTCTCTCTCTGTTTTTCTCTTTCTCTTTCTCAGTTTCTTTCTTAGTCTGTCTCTTTCTGTCTTTTTTTTTCTGTCACTTTCTCTGTCTCTTTCTCAGTCTCTCTTGTCTCTGTCTCTCCCGTCTCTGTCTGTCTATCTATCTGTCTCTGTCTATCAGTCTTTGTCACTCTGTATTTTTCTCACTGTCTCTCTCTGTCTCTGCCTCTCTTTCTCTCTTTAATGTCTCTGTCTCCGTCTCTCTTAATCTGTATCCATCTCTCTTTCTCTGTCTCTCTATCTTTCTGTTTCTCTTTGCTCTCTTTGTCTCCTTCTCTCGCTCTCTCTGTTTCTCTGTCTCCGTCTCCCTGTCTCTCTCTATATATTTCTTTCTTTCACTGTTTCACTCTCTCTCTTCCTCTTTCTCTCTCTTCCTCTTTCTCTCTCTTCTTCTCTCTTGATGTCTCTCTCTCTGTGACTGTCTCTCTCTCACTCTTTCTCTCTTGATGTCTCTCTCTGCCTTTCTCTGTGTCTCTCTCTGACTCTTCTTTCTCGATTTCTCTCTCTCTATGCCTCTCTCAGTGTGTTTCTCCCTCTGTCTCCCTCTCTCTATCTCTGTCTCTCTCTCTCTCTCTCTCTCTCTCTTAGTATTGATTGTCCACCAAAACTAGAAATTTTACGAAGAATATTCTATTTCTTAAATAGACTTTCTCTAACTAATATACAATGCATTATTAATAATTGTTTGTATACTGATGATATTGTGTAGCAAAATATTGGCTTTAAACTCATGGGAAACTGGAATCAAGTCATGGGCTTGAAACTTTACGACAATTACAATGTCCACAAGGAAGTGAGTACAATGTCCACAAGGAAGTGAGTACAATGTCCACAAGGAAGTGAGTACAATGTCCACAAGGAAGTGAGTACAATGTCCACAAGGAAGTGAGTACAATGTCCACAAGGAAGTGAGTACAATTCTGATAACTATGCAGTGGCGTAGCTAGGGAAATTGGGATCTGGGGGCTAGGGGGTTTGCCATTTTAGGGGCATTGGCATTTTGACATTTGACATCATGACACTAGTTATTGTACCTAATAAATATATGTCTAAATTCCAAATGGTTCAGTATATTAGTAAATTAAAAAAAAAAAAATTATGACTCTGTTAATGGATAATACCGTTGTATATATTGGCGAGATAGTGCACAAGTGACAAATCTCAATTCATATCGCCTCACGTCGTGCTTTCTGTGCAGCCAATGCACCTATAACATCATCTACAATCTAGAATTAAACTGTCTAGCATTTGGACTCCACGTCACCACGTGAATAGCACGTGAATACTTGGCAGTGGCTTCATATTTAGTATTTAATGTTTAAAAAAATAGGCCATATATTAGGGACCCCTGGCTCTCCCCTGGCTACTCCACTGTAACTATGAAGGCAAAATCACTCTGAATAATTTTTTCATTCTTCTTCCCTTAAAAAAATATGTAAAAACACAAAAGTTTTTTTTAACCCGCCGTATGCCGGTCCCAAGCCCGGGTGAGAAAGGAGGAGGGTTTGGCGTGGGGCTAGCGACCCCACCCTGTAAAACCACTATTGCTACAGAAACGGCAAACTCGACACATAATGAAAACTATACATGCGGCGAGGGCGGCCAAACCCTGATGACGGTGTTGGATCAAAGCCAACTGGAAGTCCAATACCCGATACATGGCAAGCCTTTCAACGCAAGGAAACCGACTCTTATAGGCACGTGGAATGTAAGAACCCTGAATCAATGCGGTAAACTGGCCCAACTTTTAAGAGAGTTTGACTCTTATCGGCTGGACATCCTTGGGATCTGCGAGATGCGGTGGACGTCAAGTGGAAAAATTATCAATGATGGCAAGACAATAATATATTCAGGACATGACAAGGAGCACATTGGTGGTGTAGGAATCATCATGTCTAAAATAGCAGCTTCAGCGCTAATTGCTTGGAAGCCGATCAGTGACCGCATCATTACAGCTCGACTCCAAACAAAGCAAATTAAAGTCACTACCATCCAAGCTTATGCCCCTACAGAGGATGCAGAAGATACCATCAAAGATCAGTTCTATAATCAACTACAAACCACTCTTGATGAAACACCTACTCACGACCTAATTCTACTGATGGGAGATTTTAACGCCAAAATCAATCCCAACCGAACTGGCTTTGAATATGTAATGGGACCATATGGCTCTGCAGAAAACATCAGTGATAATGGCGAGCGTTTGATTTCTCTCTGCGCATCCAACAGCCTTTCAATTGGAAACACATATTTTAAGCACAAACAAATACACAAAAAAACATGGCGATCACCAAATGGGGAAACCTTCAACGAGATAGATTACATTTGCATCTCCAAACGATGGAGGTCATCTCTGTTAGACGTGCGGACCCGCAGAGGAGCTGATATCGGCTCAGACCACTACCTTGTCAGTGGCAAATGTAAGCTCCGATTGAAACGCCAACCAAAACGAGCCACACGACCCCGCCCATTTAATGTAGAGAAGCTTAAAGACGGCAATACTGCAGCACAGTTCCAATTGAAACTAACGAACCGCTTTGAGGCTCTTGCAGATATATTGACCCTTGAAGAAGAGTGGGCCAACTTCAAAGATACCACTATTGGGTGCGCAGAAGAAGTTATCGGAAGGAGGCGAGGTTCATACAAGGAACGGTGGATACAAGACAGAACATGGAAATTGATAGATGAGAGGAAAGAGGCCAAACGTAGACGAGATCAGAAAAATGAAACACAGGATCGCAGCCTAGCGGAAGAAGCCTATAGGGAAGCAGATCTGAAAGTAAAGAGAAGCTGTCGGCAAGATAAACGGGACTGGATTGAGCAGAAGGGACAAGAGGCACAAGCAGCTGCAAGCAGAAATGACACAAAAACCCTCCATCGTATTGTCCGAGATCTCACTGGAGCAAAGAGTGGACATGGGGCACCAATAAAAGACAAGCAAGGCAAAACTTTGTTAACGAAAGAAGAACAGGATGCAAGATGGGTAGAGCACTTTAAAGAGACCCTTAACCAACTGTCGCCAGACATAACTTACATATTCAAGGACCCCTCTCCAGACAATGATCTCAAGGTCAAGACAGACCCAATAACTGCTGAGGAGGTTACCATGGCCATTGCAGTGCTAAAGAATAACAAAGCACCAGGACTAGACATGATATCAGCAGAAATGCTAAAATATGGGGGACAGTGCATTGTTAACAGAATGACTGATCTCTTAAATCTCTGTTGGCGAACTTCAAAAGTCCCAGAGGACTGGCAAAAGGGAGTGATTGTAAAGCTTCCAAAAAAGGGCAACTTGGCAGACTGTAACAACTGGAGGGGCATTACTCTCCTCTCTGTCCCAGGCAAAGTTTTCAGCACTGTTTTGTTGAGACGGCTTCAACAGTCTGTAGATGAAAGGCTCAGAGAAGAACAAGCAGGTTTCCGAAGAGGCAGATCATGTACAGAGCAGATTTTCGTTTTACGAAATATCATAGAACAAAGTTTTGAGTACCAACAACGGCTAACGATCAGTTTCGTGGACTTCAAAAAAGCGTTTGATAGTGTCCACCGAGAATCACTATGGAAAATAGTTAGAGAATACGGTATACCAGAAAAATTCGTCCAGATCCTACGACACCTTTACAGTCAGTCTAGTTGCTGCATTAAAACAGAAGAGGGAACAACAGAGTTTTTTACAATCGAGACAGGTGTGAGACAGGGGTGCATCTTATCTCCCTTCCTTTTCCTCCTAGCCATCGACTACATAATGAGGAGAGCAATGAACCAGACTGCCTTTGGTATTCCATGGCATGAACAACTCCGATTGACGGACTTGGACTTTGCTGATGATGTTGCACTACTCGGGGCTACAAATAAATGCATTCAAGAAATGACGGAGAGCCTAGACAGAGAGGCACCCAAAATTGACCTCCGCATAAACTTGGATAAGACTAAAATTATGCGAGTGGGATATAAGGCAAAGGGTGTCCCCGTCAGACTTGGCGAGTCAAAGCTTGAAGAGCTGGACAAGTTCACGTACCTTGGCAGCATCATAACAAATGATGGAGATGCTTACCATGATGTAGCGTGCCGAATAGGAAAGGCAGGGAGCATTTTCCAAAGGCTGCAGCCTATTTGGACTAGCCAAGCCATTGGACTCGAGACAAAAATACACCTTCTCAACACAATCGTCATTCCAACTGCTACATATGCATGTGAGACGTGGAAGTCATCTGTCAAAATTGAGAAAAGACTAAATGTGGCTCAACAGAGATGGCTGAGACGGATTTTGGGAGTCAGTTACACAGACCGGATCTCAAACAAGGAAATCCTTTGCCGAACTGGGAGTCGAACACTTAGTGAGGTTGTGACTGAGCGTCGCATGAGGTTTGCGGGACATGTTCTACGTCAAAATGAATTACGCACACCAAGAGTTGCGATAACATGGAAGCCAAAACGAGGAAAGCGCAGACAGGGACGTCCTCGTATTACCTGGCGACACACCTTCATGGAGGACCTCAGAACAGTGGACACCAGTTGGGAAGAGGCTTCAGACATTGCCAGTGACAGATCATTATGGAGACAGCTTGCCGCCCAATGCGCCGAACGGCGCGGGAGGACCTAAGTCTAAGTCTAAGTTAAATGTTTTACTTCAAATAATAAATGCTTTTGCTCAAAGATATACACGTAACACTTCGAGACTTGTTTCCTTCTAATTTTTTTTATTTGGCTTTTAAATTATATGAAGTTTTATATATATATATATATTCAAACTCTCAGCAAAGTGTTGTGTGCACTTTCGAAATGACATTTAGACTCGGATTAATACTGTAATCATATTTACTGTAAATCTTTTAAAATATTACTCCTTGACTACTGAAATGTATTCTACCACTTCTGATATTAAATAAGTATCAAGCAGACCCTTTCTGAGTCCAAAGGATTTAGTAATGTCTATTTTTTATAACTAAAACATCATAACTAAATTTCTATTCTGAGGAACGGATCAAGACTTGATAAGGCCCTAAGCTATTTGGACTCCTTGAATTCAACATAAGGCTAGTTTTCTTTGCTTTGTCTTCCATAAAATTCCCTAGAATTAATTTGAGGTGCCCCTAAGCTAGTTATGAGTCTTAGAACTCAAAGCTATAGTTTAGGAAACACTGCCTATTCTCATCTTGTATTTTGTTTGTTTTTGTTTTTAATTTTAAAGATTATTTTCATATACATTCTTCATCAGCCTCAAATTCTCGTCGATGTTATGGGCAATAATAACTCTCTGGACACTTTAAAGATTTTCAAGAACCCTCAGGCCATCACAAAGGTAAGTAGCTGCTATATAATGTATATTTATAAAGAAATTGTGAACCTAGAAAAAAAAATTAAATAAGTTTTGAAGTCTGTTCACATTTAACACTCTCCCTCTCCGTAATTAATGTCCAAATTCCGACGGATGTATTCATTTTGCTTATTTGTATTTCACTACCCTGTAATGATTAAACGTCAATATCTTGTTTGTATGTAGATTAGGAAATGTTATATTAGGTATAGAATTACAGAGCCCTGGAGCTTTGTTGTTCTTTAGCACTGCAGTGGCCGTGGTAACCTCCTCAGCAGTTATTGGGTCTGTCTTGATCTTGAGATCATTGTCCGGAGAGAGGTCCTTGAATGTGTAAGTCAGGTCTGGCGACAGTTGGTTTAGGGTCTCTTTAAAGTGCTCTACCCATCTTGCATCCTGTTCTTCTTTTGTTAGCAAAGTTTTGCCTTGCTTGTCTTTTATCGGTGCCCCATGTCCACTCTTTGCTCCAGTGAGATCTCGGACGATGGAGAACAACAAAGCACCAGGGCTCGACATGGTGTCAGCAGAAATGCTAAAACATGGAGGACAGTGCATTGTTAACAGAATGACTGATCTCTGAAATCTCTGTTGGCGAACTTCAAAAGTCCCTGAAGACTGGCAAAAAGGAGTGATTGTAAAGCTTCCAAAATAGGGCAACTTGGCAGACTGCAACAAGTTTATATAAAAGTTATTTAAAAGTTTATATACAAAGTATAAAAAATTAAAGCTTATAAAACCAAACATTGATTTAATTTAGAGGGGTGAAATCAACGTTGGTATCGTCAATTAGGAGTGAACGTGTTAACTGCTACTTCGACAATAATAACTTCAATTAGCAATTAACACAATAGGAGTTAAAATGAAGACAGTTTACATTATTCCATGGAAAATGGATATTGCAAAAGATTGCATTTAATTGCTGAAGTTCCCCAAAGATTTTGTTAGGATTGCATATATTATTCAATATATCTGACTATTACCGACTACTTCTGATGGCAGAATAGAACTGATGATTGCCCGTAATTGTTGATCATTGCTGAAAACAACTGCTTCACCCAAAACCCAGCTAATTCTACAAAAAAGAAACATCAGCTTCTCTATAAATTCTAACTTCTACTATCAAACAACTAGTTGCTTCTATAAAAGAAAACATCTGCTTCTCTAAAAAAACAGCTTTCAAAAACTTAGATGCTTCTCTCAAGGGAAATCATTGGATTGAAATTGCGGGGAAAATTTAGAAATTGATCAATGCCGTGCCAATTCTACCGCAACATCTGTTGGCACAATAGGTTTAAAACAAAGGCCCATAACAGCATCTGATTGTTTGGACAGGCATGATGGTCCTGTGTTCGAATCCTGCCCGTCTGCATCCCTTCAGTCCTGCACGAGGTTTGGAATGAGACGTTTTAATCCTCATTTCTAAAACAAAATCTAAAACCTATTACAGAAAATAAACATATCTTGGCCAAATAAAAAAAACACGAAAAAAACTTGCTTCGAATTTCTTTTTATGGGCAGACGATGTCATTTACAGTTTCCTCAAACATCTGGTAACGGATATGGCGGGCTTCTACTTCCGGTCTCTGAAAGCTTCAAGCTGTCGTCAATACGTCCTTTTGGCATGACCTTCACCTTCATGGCCAGTGCCCAGATATTCCACTTTAAGTCACTAACTGTCCATTTCTAATACGAGTAGATGCATGATTGTGATATCTTCTTATAAGTGAAATATATTTTTATGAAGTACTAACTAGCTCAAGAGCACCATCTATATCAAGAGAAAGTTCTATTTTGTATTTAGACTTATGTTCAGCTCAGTGACATAGTCAACATATACGGAGTGGGAAACACGACTCGTGGTGTGATAACTGGCTTAAACCCTAATGTTTGTTCTGCAGTAAGTACATGTTATATGTCTATCTATCTATCAATCAATCAATTAATCAATCAGTCAATCTATCTATCTATCTATCTATCTATCTATCTATCTATCTATCTATCTATCTGTCAATGGGTGTGTAAGAAATAACATGTGCAATTATCTTAGATTCAAAGGGGACAAAACCCTACATATATAGCCGTTTCTGCAAATACTAAAGAATTAATTTCCCTTGTTGGTTTCAAACAAAATATCCAGTAATTAATTGACTTATTGTTTTTTTAAATGCCCCCGAAAGGAGAATAGACTTTGTCTGTCTGTCCGTTCAAAAGTCCGTCTGTCCAGTTTAGATCTCGTAAAATAGAAAAGATATTGAACATCCGACATTATGATATTTTAGACCTTGCTAAGTTCTTATTCAATTGTTACTCTTTTCTTTTGTGAAAGAGGAAAATTTATTTTTTTTAAATAGACACAATGAGCAGTTTTTTTTTTTTTCATAAAATACACCATATTTACAACTATTCACTATTAATATTAAAAAAGCACCGGAGTCTATACAGTAGTGGAGTACACTATGTACAATATTTTTAACACATTTATGCAAATGATTTTAGATTTTTTGTCAATTGTTTTAAATTTACATTTGTTTTGCTAGTTTAAGTAAGTTCTGTCAAACTAAATACATTTACAAAAAAAACAACAACCTTATTGAAAGAGAAAAATCTATTTAGTATCCATATAAGTGGAACATCATTCAAAACAACAATTAATAAGTAGTTTCTCATATTATCGCATGATCTACAGCGCTATCCAAAACAAAATGGAAGTAAAGGACATTTTCTTTTTCTAAGAAATTTAGTTTTTTTTTGAGGCTGTGAATAAGAGATTGGCCCTTTTCAAAACAATTAGATCATTGTATGACATCAGTTAAACCAGGTTCACATTTAACACCTTCACTTTCTGCTGTACCATTGGGGCACCACCCCCACCACACAAGATCTGTCAACATTCTTTCTCCATTCTTCACCGTCATTTGTCTTCGATAGAGTTTCATTATGTTATTCTTTCTGAAAATAATGAATAATGCCTTTTTACCTGCCTAGGTGGACCACTTTAGGGGCCGATTCTGAGTTTGTGTTGTTATTGATTCAAGTCCTGTCTATGTCAATGAATAATTGTGCAAAATTTCAACTTGATTCTAAAGTGGTGTGGGTGTTTCCCCTTTCAGACTTAGCAATCTATAGGGCAGATGATTTTTAAGTAATACGTTTCTTTGGCCAACGGTTAACTAGCAAGGTGTCAACGTGGTCAGCACAACGACCAACCGCCTTTACTTTCCCCAACTAAAGTCAGGTACCCAGTAGAATTGGGAGGACTCAGTAAAAGTAAAGTTCCCCTTTCAGACCTTGTGGTCTATAGGGCAGATGATGTAAAGGTCATCTGATTCTGTGGCCTACGGTTAACGAGGGTGTCATGTGGCCAGCACAACGACCAACCGCCTTTTATTTTTCCTCAACTAATGTCAGGTACCCATTAGAGCTGGGTGGACTCAGAGGCGCCCAAGGATCCCGAAATAAAAATCCCAGTCTTCACCAGATTCGAACCCGGGACCCCCAGTTCAGAAAGCAAGCGCTTTACCGCTCAGCCACGGAGTGCCTGACTGGACTCAGGGGCGCACAAAAATTCCCGAAATTCAAAATCCCGGTCTTCACCGAGATTCGAAATCTGGAACCCAGGTTAGGCAACCAAGCGCTTTGCCCACTCAGACAACATGCCGCCATAATTTATAGACACATTAAAAATAATGTATTTTGTTTTTTTGTTTTTTTTCTATCAGACTGTAGTTTCCAGAGATCCTGCCCGGAAGCGAACGAACGCCGAACTAATAGAGAAAATCATACCAATGGGGTTTGAGAAAGAAAAAGTTGAGGACTTTTTAGCAAAACGCAATTCATTTGGTGAAAATAATGTTACTAGTGAGGAAGAATTAGTCAATGCTCTTCTCGATAGGGATACGAGTCAGTGGGAAAATCAGATGCCTTTAGTCAAACAAGATAATCAATATGGTAATTTAGGGGTAGCAGACGAGCCATTGTCTGTCATACTTGAGAAAGCCTTAGCGCTAGGTTTTGAGCAAGAGAAAGTCGAGGAGCTTTTTAACAAGCGCATCTCTAGAGGTCAAAGTCATTTCAAAAGTGGGGAAGCATTGGTTAACGCAATGCTTGAGATTGATGAGACACCTCCCAAGAATCCTATTAAAAGTGATGAGCTCGTAATGGAACAACAAGAAACGCGTTCTTCTAAAGAAGTAAACCCAGTGAAACTAGAGCCTCTGCGTGGTGATGAGACTAGTGGGGAAAACGTAGTCAGTGCGAGCCCTGAGAATGAAACCGATCGTCTCTTGAACCAAATGTCTCGTAATGAAACAGCCCCACCTGAAATGGTTAATGAAATCTCTGAGCTTGGGCCAGACAAGAACATGCCTGATCTCTCCAATAATTATAGACCAGACCTCCAAATGGAGACCACGAATGCAGACTATCCAATGATCGACAATAACGAAGAGTCCTTAAATCAGATAATTATCGCTCAGACAGCGAATCCCAACATTGCAATCGATACCTCGACAGCAAGTCATAGTAACCCCGAAGAACATCCAAGTGAGATTATAACAGGTGAAACTCAAAGAGAACATCCCGCCTGTTTCACTTCAACAGAAGTGACTCCAAGCACACTGAACCCATGTCTTAGACTTGAGCAGGAACTGAAGATGTTGAAAGCACAGCGTCTTTGCAAAGTGTGCAGGGCTACAGAGGCTTGCATCACGTTTGTTCCTTGTGGACATTTAGTGGCATGCTGGGACTGCTGCTTCAGTGTTGGACGCTGCCCAACGTGTCTGTCATGCATTGATAACATTGTTCGAACTTATATTTGTTAATAAAGACATACAAATGTATATTTAGAATGAATTATAAAAAATTGTTTCAGGATAATATCATTACATGAGCTGATACAGATATAGTAAACATAAATATTATCTATTAGAATACATCTATTTTAAACAGGGCTTACGTTTCTATTCTTATATATACATATAAATAAATATTTTTAAACATTTTATTTTATCTTTTCTTCAATACATCACACTGTCTGCTTGTAAAGCTTCATGGTAGTTGCAAAAATGAAATCTTTTCACCCAACAGAAAAGGAAAGAAAGACCATGTTAAATTTTAAGTATGTTTTCAAAAGCTAATTTCTGTTTAATGTTTTCTTATATATATTATCTTGGCTTACTGTATAAGCTACGCTCGCAAGAGCCGTCTGGAAAAAAACTTGTACCAAAACTTAATGATAAATTATTTTATCACAATGGTGACAAAATATTTTTTAGTGTGTTGTGTTTTATTAGTGTGTTGTTGACATGTTTTAGTATTTTCACAAAGGAATGTTAGTAACACGAAGGCCAGTTATACCCATGGGCCCCCCACAACATGTTCTACTCTGTGTGTGCCGTATTGCACTAGGGACAGAGTGGCACGGACTTTCGATTGAATTTTATTTTAAAAAAGGTGTATACATATGTGCATACTGATGGTGATATTCATGATTAACTAGGAAAAAATGTCAAGAACTTCAATATTGACAACTAAAAAAATGAATAACAACGGAAGAGCTTAGAAAGTTTTGATTTCTCAGTGCTTACTAATAAACAGAAATTTGAAATATAACTTTGAAAAATATAAGATAATTACTTAACAGTTTCTCCGCCATAGATTTAAATAGTCAATACACAACATACTTATTAAAAAATGAAATTGCACACTGCTCCCCTCACACACACACACGAAGCAGCGCTACAAAGATCAACCCATGTTCTAATTTCCCCTCTCTGGTATAGATAAAAGCATCTGACACAGAGAAGAGACCTTCTTCCTCCTATTTTTCATTGTTATGTTGGAGTGTTCAGATGACTAGATCAGTATATGAGAGGAACTGTGCAGTGGTTTCCAAATCAAGGAGCTCTTCATAAAGTTTTCTTTCTATTCGGATGTTTTGGGGCCTGTGTCTTGTACGGGCCTCTTGGTAAAGAATGCAGTTTTGGAGGACATGGTCAGCATTTTCTGATGACACTTTACATGGGCAGATTTCACTGGTTCCAATTTTTGAGCTTCCGGTACATGTGTTGTCTCATTCTATTGTGTCCGGTCCTGAGTCCAAAGATTGGACGTTGATCTTGGCGGTATAGCTTATAGGAGGCGTCATCTTTCTTGTGATAGAGATGAGACGATTAAAGAGCTTTCACGAAAGTAGCAGGAACACATTTAAAGGAAAGCCTGGGGCCTAAGACGGAAGCAGACGACGAAAAGAAATTGAAATAGACTCCCAGTGGACCACGTTTCAAAATATGCAGGTCGCAAATGGGTTTGCCTAGACATATATGTAGGATAAACTATTTGTCATGCTATTTACACAGACTATCCTACAGAGATGTCTGCAAGCGAGACATGAGAACCACGGGCATCGACCAAAGTATGTGGGAGGAGAGAGCCCAAGACAGTACAGCATGGTGACAGACTGTACGTGCTGGTACGAACTTCGCCGAGTGCAAAAGAAACTAAGCTGCGTCAGCCAAGAGAAAGAAAAAGAAAGCTGCCCTGTCAGCTAGCCCTAGGACAGAAGCATATGCATGCACGAACTGTGGCAAACTCAGCCGCTCCAGAAATGGCTTAATCAGTCACTCCAGATTGTGCCCCATCTTAAGACGTAACCAAAGCCAGTGACTTATCTGGGCGCATCTTCCGAGACAGAAGGAACCATATAGTCACTCAGCTTATATTAACTCACTCTGTCTGGTAAAAAGTGTGTACTCGTTATTTCTCCCACACTTGATCTGGGATCATGTTGAAACTTTGCTCAGATATTCATTGGCGTAGACAAACGTGAATCAATTTTTCAAATAATGAATTAGAAAATTAATTTTGTTGGATACCAACAAGGGGAATTATTCCAATCCTTCTGTATTCACAATATTCATACATTTGTTGGGTTTAGTCCCCTTAAATAATTGTTAACGCTATGTCTCCCATATGCATTTTTAAATCAAGTTGATACTTTGAACAATTATTTATGGTAACTAACAAAACATAGATCACTTTTTTAAATTAACCATTTAGTCAATTACTTATTGGTAATTATTTTGAAATATCAAACTAAGGGAAATAACTTTTACATCATTGATAGATGTAGTTGTAAGGGCGGAGTTCTTCTAATTAGATAAGCTTTGTTAGTTAAAAAAAAGGATTTAAAAAAAATATATTTTGCGTGTTTAAAAATATTTGGAATGTAAGGATAGAGTCCACATTAGATTAAAAAAAAAACAACAACAAATCAGTTTGCTTTCAGGAGGTGAAATGCTGCATACTAATCAGTACCGGTACTTTCTTAAAGAAGTCTCTATTTAAAAAATAGTAGTAGGTGTCAATGAGGAAAAGGTCTGACAAGAGAAGATACAGATACCTCATGAAATCTAGTCCTACAAAGTATTTAATAAAACATGACAGTAAGTCCAATGCTCATTCAATTAACTGCTATTTAAAGTGAAATATTTCTCAGATGAGAAATGTGGCTAAATATCCAGGTCGGTAACCTGAGTTTTGTGAATCACTGCACTCATCCTTAATTTTCAGAGTCTAAGACATCACCATTATTATCATTTCTCAGACGTCGTTAATCATTCGAGTAACAAGACGAATAAGTTGTCTCCCTTCTTAAAAAAAAAACGATACTACTGCACTACAACCAATGGTTCTAGGATTACAATCATGGAGTCCATTGTGCTATGTTGAAATAGTTACAGCACTACAACCAATGGTTCTAGTATTACAATCATGGAGTCCATTGTGCTATGTTGAAATAGTTCATACTACAGCACTACAACCAATGGTTCTAGGATTAAAATCATGGAGTCGATTGTGCTATGTTGAAATAGTTACAGCACTACAACCAATGGTTCTAGGATTACAATCATGGAGTCCATTGTGCTATGTTGAAATAGTTACAGCACTACAACCAATGGTTCTAGGATTAAAATCATGGAGTCGATTGTGCTATGTTGAAATAGTTCATTCTTTTCTTTATTTCAAGATCAAAATTCGCAAACCATTCCATACGATAACACTCAAAAAATTTATAAGAAATGTATAAAAGTCATGGGCGTAGACAGAGAATGGATTGGAATTCAAACTCCCACTCAAGGAATAAAATACTCCATACATTGACCTGCTCTCCTACCAATCGCTGGGCTCCATTACTAATGTAATTCTATTAGAATTCAAGCAAAAGGTCAAGAAAACCTAATGCAAACCAGTCAACGAATTCCAGGGATGGAAATAGAGGATTGATGATGAAACCCTTTCTAACAACAAAATAAAACTATAGTTATCAAGTTACTTTATTTAAAAAAATACGGCAAAAATATTTACCCTCCTTAATATACCCCCTGAAAAAAATATCCTGGTGTTTTGACGGTCGTCGACTTATAGCACCAAACTGCTGTACGCGTATTATATCTCAACTTATAAATTTGAAATGACTTGAGTAACTTCTTTGTGATCAATACTAATTATAACTTTAATTATAATATAGACAAAATCAAGTTAGAATGAGATCAAATAAATGTACTAGACACAAGTAATAATTTTTTTAACAAAATCTTACTCACTACAATGACTCAACCTTTAAGTCTCACGGTTTGGAGTTGTCTCCCCTAACACCAAATGACGACAAATGCTCCCTATATTGCATCATTCACAAGTAATCGCTAACCTCTTCCCAACGTCACAATAGAAACACACAAACACATACTTCATAATACCTCGCTACGCTCTTGAAGATGGTAAAATACAAAATAAAAGAATATGTAATAGAAAATACATTCCATTCCATTGTATTTTCAATGTAGAAAGGTTCGTTTGATTTATATGTAGAAGATCTTAAACATAAGTGTCATTGCATCTAAAGTCTATATTTGGTTACAGAATACCAAGACTACTATTTTTAGCGGCACCGTATGGGAAAAAAGCTGCTATTAGGTTCGTGCAAAATGTCCGTCTGTCCGTCTGTCACACTCAGATCTCAAAAACTAGAAGAGAATTGAAAAATATTATTGCACCATGCGATGCGGCTTGCAAGGTTTATGTGCAACGTCTACTTTTTCTTTTCTAAAAGCAAACCGTTTAGTTTAAAAAATTATTATGCAGGCTAAAAATGAGGTATTGACATTTAATTTAAGATTGCAAAAGGACGCTATAATTTCTATGCATTATATCTTTATTTACTTTTGGCAAAGTTCGAATTACAGTAAACATACACTTTAAAATGTATATCTCAATAAACATACATTTTATAACTTATATCACAATAAACATACACCTTATAATTTATATTACAATAAACGTCATAATTATTTATATTACAATAAATATACACTTATATTAAAATAAATGTACACTTTAAAACTTATATTACAAAAATCATACACTTTTAAACTTATTTTGGAGAGACACTCCCTGTGGCTTTAACTTTCATGGTAGAGAAGCTGGCCATTTTACGCAGGGCACGCTTTTCTTCTAGAGGTGAGGCCTATGTTTTTTCGCTGTCATAGCTTTCTTGGTCACTGTCTCTCTCCAACAGGTGCGGTCTAGGGCTATGTCTTTCCAATGGTCAGTATCAATGTTCACTGATTTGAGGTCCCGTTTCCTTACATCCAGCTATGGCGGTCAGGAAAGTAATACACAGACTCTAATCGAGACATTATTTCAATAAAATAATAATAAATACTTTTAAACATAAAGCAGTAACACTTTCAAAGGTGACGATCAACTGTCCATAAAACGAATTCAGCTACTGGCATGAATACATGCACAGATAGTTCACGTCACAGATATAGGCAGGACTAGAAAGTCGGATTCTAGCAATAGAGTTTAGAAGCTAAAGAATGATCCCAAGTACCGCATAGAAAAAACACATCACAGTTGAAAAGATTGGAAACAGGATCACAGTGACCTGCTGATTACTCTAAAAAAAATGCAAACGAAACAACTATGGTCATATCACAAGTTTCTCATGGCTCGCAAAGACCTTCCTTCAGAGAACAGCATTAACAACATTAAAGAATGTTATTGAAAAAGATTCTATTTAAAGCAAAAGAGAGAAATGGAGAAAATCGGTCGACAAAGCATGTGTGGTGCCCCAACTGTTCAACCATATTAAAATAATATCAAAAGACAAAAGCGTAGCCCTCAACACCAAAATCAGACTGATGCACTTCCTGGTCATGGCTACATTTTTATATGTTTGCGAATCTTGGACGCTGACTGCAGAGCTAGAGAAGAGGATCCTAGCAATGGAAATGAGATGCTACAGAAAGATCCTAGGTATCACATTCAAAGACCACAATCCAAGAGGTTAGAGACAGGATTACCTCATCGATTGGACCCCATGATGACCTGCTAACTATCGTAAAACAACGCAAGCTAAAAATCTATGGCCATATTTGAAAGATCTTCGGGGCTCGCAAAGACCTTCTGGGAACAGTATCAGGAAAAAGAAGAAGAGGCAGACAGAGAAAGCGATGGGAGGACAACATAAAAGAATGGACAGGCCTACCTTTAAGGCAAAAGACAGAGAAGATGGTCGACGAGTCTTGTATAGTGCCCCAACGGTCTAACAGACTAAAGGATAGATGAAGGCGAAGGGGATAAGATGATAATCTCTAATATAAATCTGATCATGACAAGTTTTTAAAAGTCTTGTGTATAAGTTGAGGATATAAAAACATTTAAAGAATACATCACTAAACATGTAAAATCATGTAATTTTTTAAATTAGTTTTAACATTATCATTTTCCAAATATCTACTCTCATATGTCCTAATGGAAATGCAAATACACTTTAGAAATCTTCATGAAAAAATTCTTCTTGACTATCAGTGTCATTGTCCACGTCTATATTTGTAGAATACAGATCAGACTGGACTGGCGAAGTAGTTACTTCTTGGGTACGGGAACAAATTGATTCTGCTTTAAATGCCGAAGCTGTTGCAGACTCAACCTCCTGTTTAATAGAAGATTGTGTGGAATCGGGGAATTTCGCTGCCCGTGGATAATGAGATAACATTGACAAAGGAACTGAACATTTTAACAAAAAACAATCCACGGGGTTTATAGTTTTAGAAACAGACTTTGCAGGACTTGCATTGATTGTTCTAGAAACTATGGAGTTTGCTGAAGTTTGAACAGAGTTTTCAGAAAATTCAAGAGATTTTGACTGACATACAATTAAATCAGAACTGGGTGTTCCACTTTCAGAACATGTTGTTTTGGGAATAGACCCTGTTACCAACCCTTGCGCATCACTTGATGTTGTCATTGTAGTTGAAAACAGTGATCCTAATCCACTTGAATTAGTGGTTGTGTTGGTAACCTTTAGCCCTGATCCCACAGCATCGTTTGATGTTGTTTTGTTAGTTGCAAAGAGTGATTCAAACCCACTTGAATTTGTAGTTGTGTTGGTAACCTTAAGCCCTGATCCCACAGCATCGTTTGATGTTGTTATGTTAGTGGCAAAGAGTGATTCAAACCCACTTGATTTGGTAGTTATGTTGGTATCCTTAAGCCCTGATCCCACTGCAGCGTTGGATGTTGTTATATTAGTTGCAAAGAGTGATCCAAATCCACTTGAACTAGAGGTTGTCTTTTTAAACCTATTCCTTGGTCTCACTGCATTTGTTGATGTTCCTATGTTAAATGCAAATAGTGGTCTAGATACACTTGAACTAGGGGTTGTGCTGGTAACATTAAGCCCTGATCCTACTGCATCGCTTGATTTTATGTTAGTTGCAAAGAGTGGTCTAAATCCACTTGAACTAGTGGTTGTGGTGGTATCCTTAAGCCCTGATCTCACTGCATTGTTTGATGTTGTTATATTAGTTGCAAAGAGTGGTCTAAATCCACTCGAACTAGTGGTTGTGGTGGTAACCTTAAGCCCTGATCCCACTGCATCGTTTGATGTTATGTTAGATGCAGAAACTGACCCACATCCACTTAAAGTACTTCTAGGGTTGCTTGAATTGAATCCAAACGATATTGGTGATGCTATGTCAGATTTGATGAATGGCTGACATTTGGTTGTAGTCGGTGTTTCCGAGAAAGGATTAAAGGCTGAACCAAAAGCTGTATGATAGAAAAAAACATAAAAGTGACATATTTGTTTCCTTTTCTGCTATGAGCTTACATTTAAAATACAACCTGCATTAAGAGTATGTTCTATCTTTAATTTATTTTTTTTAAACACCTCATTTACTCGTCACTAATTCATCCACTTACACGGAAGAAAAAATACGAACAATTTCAGTTGTCATCGCATACCTTTAGTCTACTACAGGTAAGATATTTTCGCATTGGTTACGTTTACCAGATAAGTGTTGTTGCTTTTTCGCAGTTTCGTTCGCCCCCCCCCAAAAGGGCTACATGCCCTGCCCTGCCCTGGGTAACTGTCGGACCATAACATTACTCGTAGGCCTTTATAGGGGAGGTTCCGGCAAATAATAATTAAAAAATCAAAGGCTTAGCCTGTGGATAAAGCTAGTACTAGAAATATCAGAAAACCAATTTAGATAGAACTTTTTTTTCTTTAAAAGGGAAACCACATACCTATATATTTTATATCTAGACTGGAAAAAACGGAAACAAATTTTTATCCGCGATTGACCAAATCACAGACCTATATATATATATATAGATTGTTAAGTATTAATCACAGAATTATATATTCACGCAAATTCATAAAATAAAGTCATTTACTGTTGGTTTCCATTAAGATAATGTTTCGAAAATCCTAGATCGAAATAAGTCACATCTATTGATTTTAGTTGTCTTATGTAGATTTCCATAGCTTGATGACCTAGATCATTTTAGATTATGTATCTAAAAATTGCAAATTAATAATTATGAGACAAGAGTGCTCTTTTTTCGATCTTCAATTACTAGATCTAGATCTAAACATTATATATGTTACATATGTTACAAAAAAAAACCCTTGTTTCAGCTTTCTAAAAACATTTTCACATGTTCTGTAGTGTTAAAAAATCACCATGTCCAGTCTAGATATAATATATATATATATATATATATATATATATATATATATATATATATATATATATATATATATATATATATATATATAGGTATGTGAGGAAAACTTACTCTTCTCTTGTAAGAGTTTTATTTCTTGTTTCTGTTTCTTGAGTTCATCATCAGCTAAATCTAAATAGAAAATTAAAGGAAAGATTAATAACAAAAAAAATATTTCTTAAAAAAAATACCAAAGCCTATACGAAGTGTAATTGTATCAATTAATTTGGATCAGCTATCTAATTAAATTTGTAATAGATCTAGACCAGGGATGGCCAATCTGTTATTACAAGTGGCGCATTTCACCCCAAGAAAAAAAATCAAGAAAAAGCAGGCCTATTCGAAAACAAAAAAAAAAAAAGATAAAAACTGATTTCTACATTTTAAAATTTCTTCAGGAATTTGATTTACTTTTGATTTGCTGACCAAGATGTTTATAAAATCTAATTAGACAAAATACACAATACACGTTGGTTTGATGTCATTCTTACAGATACGTGGTTGTAACGGAATAGATATGTGTCTTTCATTAGCCTAGGACATTTGTATGTTATCTATTTAAGCTTTTCGTTATTAGAAAAATTGATTATAATTTCAAAATTTTTGAAGAACTTATTGGCCTTTAGTTACTATAAGGAAAAACCAGGTGGTCAAAAATATTTAACATATGTTAACATGGACAAATTTAATAAGTTAAGTTATTGTTTTTTAATCCGCCCCTCTATTATACACAAATATGTATAACAAACAAAATATATACAAATGACCATACTTTATGGGGCTGAAACTTATAAAGTTTTAAAGAGCTCATCTGAATCAGAAATTTAAAAAAAGGCGCCCGGAATGAAAAGGTTGGACAGCCCTGATCTAGGCCAGAGGTGGGCAAATTACAGAGCGGGCCACATGCAGCCTGCTGGAGAGTCTTATGTAGCCCGCGGACACCTACAGAAATCAGGTGTGCCCACAGTATATACATACCATAAAGGAAAAAATATATTTAAAATAAGTTTAAATACTATAAAATTTTGAAACTGTCTCATTATAAACAGTTTCAAGTAAACGAAGATTATTTTTATTGGCTATATATACTTTAATAAACTCAGTCAAAGACAAAATCTTTGGCCAGTATTTATTCAATGCTGTGAAAAACTATGGTGAGTGTAGGGTATGATTAGAACAAGGTAGTAAGTGTAACATCTGGTGGAGCTCGATCTCTGACCAAGAAAAACAGTTTGTTTTAAAAAAAAATGAATAACTCTAAGCATGAAAGTTTGTACAAAGCTGCATAAAACATCATCATATTTTGACCTATATACTTTCGTATGCAAACTTATTTGACTTATCGGGTCTTCACGATAGACAGCTCCGAAAACTACTTGAAGTTTAGGAAACAAACTATTCCGATGTATCCCATGTATCAGCTGGCTTAGCATGGGCAATGTAATGAGAAGAATCTAAAATCTCAAGGAAGAAATTTGTATGTTCCTTGAAGGACATTGGATTGTGATTTTGTTACCAATTTCAAATGAAGAGTGGAAGACAGGCTTCATGTTTATCATGACAAACAATACAGTGGGTTATTAGCATATGAAATGTAAGTGCATGTCAATTTTTTTTCAAACAAAGCTTTCCCAGTTCTCTAGACAAACAATTGAAAAAAAATGAAAATAAGGTTTTGTCATTTTCCTTTGCTGAAAGGTGAAACTATTTCAAGTGCAATGGTTGAAAGTACAAGACTTAGTTAGATTCCTTGTGGAATTTATAAAAGCAAATTTAAAGACGTCAAGAACCAGTTTTCAATACCATCAGCTCACCATTTGGCGAAGAAGCTGATTCAGCTCCAGAGGACATAACTCGGTGCCAATTATGACCTGAATGAGAGGTCCCAGTCAGTACTTCCGCGTGAATTTAATGGTTGTCAGAAGTTGTATTTCCACACTTAACTACAAAGTTTTGCTGCTAAACGTTCACATATGATTTGTTGAAACACACATATGTGAACAAGTATTTTGATGTGGAGACAGAAGAAATGTTTTATCACAGGTCGATGGTGACGGACTTATTTGACAACACTCAATGAAAAGTGAGTGTATAATACAGAACAAATGTTTTATCACAGGTCGATGGTGACTGACTAATTTGACAACACTCAATGAAAAGTGAGTGTATAATACAGAACAAATGTTTTATCACAGGTCGATGGTGACTGACTAATTTGACAACACTCAATGAAAAGTGAGTGTATAATACAGAACAAATGTTTTATCACAGGTCGATGGTGACTGACTAATTTGACAACACTCAATGAAAAGTGAGTGTATAATACAGAAGAAATGTTTTATCACAGGTCGATGGTGACTGACTAATTTGACAACACTCAATGAAAAGTGAGTGTATAATACAGAAGAAATGTTTTATCACAGGTCGATGGTGACTGACTAATTTGACAACACTCAATGAAAAGTGAGTGTATAATACAGAACAAATGTTTTATCACAGGTCGATGGTGACTGACTAATTTGACAACACTCAATGAAAAGTGAGTGTATAATACAGAACAAATGTTTTATCACAGGTCGATGGTGACTGACTAATTTGACAACACTCAATGAAAAGTGAGTGTATAATACAGAAGAAATGTTTTATCACAGGTCGATGGTGACTGACTAATTTGACAACACTCAATGAAAAGTGAGTGTATAATACAGAAGAAATGTTTTATCACAGGTCGATGGTGACTGACTAATTTGACAACACTCAATGAAAAGTGAGTGTATAATACAGAACAAATGTTTTATCACAGGTCGATGGTGACTGACTAATTTGACAACACTCAATGAAAAGTGAGTGTATAATACAGAACAAATGTTTTATCACAGGTCGATGGTGACTGACTAATTTGACAACACTCAATGAAAAGTGAGTGTATAATACAGAACAAATGTTTTATCACAGGTCGATGGTGACTGACTAATTTGACAACACTCAATGAAAAGTGAGTGTATAATACAGAACAAATGTTTTATCACAGGTCGATGGTGACTGACTAATTTGACAACACTCAATGAAAAGTGAGTGTATAATACAGAACAAATGTTTTATCACAGGTCGATGGTGACTGACTAATTTGACAACACTCAATGAAAAGTGAGTGTATAATACAGAACAAATGTTTTATCACAGGTCGATGGTGACTGACTAATTTGACAACACTCAATGAAAAGTGAGTGTATAATACAGAACAAATGTTTTATCACAGGTCGATGGTGACTGACTAATTTGACAACACTCAATGAAAAGTGAGTGTATAATACAGAACAAATGTTTTATCACAGGTCGATGGTGACTGACTAATTTGACAACACCCAATGAAAAGTGAGTGTATAATACAGAACAAATGTTTTATCACAGGTCGATGGTGACTGACTAATTTGACAACACTCAATGAAAAGTGAGTGTATAATACAGAAGAAATGTTTTATCACAGGTCGATGGTGACTGACTAATTTGACAACACTCAATGTAAAGTGAGTGTATAATACAGAACAAATGTTTTATCACAGGTCGATGGTGACTGACTAATTTGACAACACTCAATGTAAAGTGAGCGTATAATACAGTAGAAATAGGAATTAAAAGATATTAGAAACAGGTGGTGTATTTTGTATTCATGACTTGAAAAGATTGCTTAACATACTTAATTTGTGTGTTAATCGACCGATGTTGATTTTAGTACTCTCCAAGTCTTGTCTGCTTTTCTCTGTAAAAGAAAACAAAAAAAAATAAAAAAAAAAAAAAATAAACAGTTGAATAACAATAATGTAGACCAGTGATGCCCAACCTAATTTGACCTGATGGCCATTTCAAATTCCGAAAATCATGCCGCGGGCCACATCAATAAAAAGATACATGATGACGTGAAAATACTTTTATTAGAAACCCGTTGATCTAGTATTTACATTAATTAATGGAATATGGAATATTTGAGTTTAACTTTTTTTTTCCCTCATCGAAAATGACTTCGTTTCTCTACTTTAAATATGAGCAACATTGTAGCTTGTTTCATCACCGACTCATTTTCTGGTCTCTTTTTTGGTATTCTCATATACTGTCAAATATTTTCAGCAATCCTGCGATCTCTAGAAGTAGTTTAACCAATCTTTTATTCGCGTCTCAAACCAAGAATGCCGCCATGGTTGTTTTATAATGCCGTTATATTGTAGCTTTTTTTTTTGTTTTTGTAAACAGGCACACTTTCTTTGTAAAACAAAAAATTAAAGATCCGTTCACTTTTCCTGGTAGATTTTACATTTCATAAGGGCGCAAATGGTACAAATCCATCTGGAAGGGGGGATTTTCTACACTTTGTGCCGACGTTTCTGCGGGCCGGATGGAACCACGTCGCGGGCCGGATCTGGCCCGTGGGCCGTAATTTGGGCATCACTGATGTAGACTTAAATCATTTGTATTTTTAGATGTTTTTGTTCGATGTCAATTTAATTTTTTTTTATTATTATTATCATTACTCTAAAATTTAACGAGCTGATACCCGTGCTGCGCTACGGTTGAAACCCCCAATACAATGTCTGGATAAACATTTCTTAGGCCAATCAGTGGTAGCCTTCTCCTCGACTTTCAATATAACCCTCACACACACACACAAACACATACATACACACATACATACACATACATACATACACACACACAACTTTTAAATGAAACGTCTCTTGCCCAGCAACACAGTTGTATGCCCTTGATCTTGAGCTCTTTAGGAATTAAAGCTTCTACGGACATCTCGGTGACCACATTGAAAAACCTTTTTTTTTTATTTCTAAAAACAATCAAAGAAATTATCTACCTGACTTACCATTTTTAACTACCTCTTCATTTAGTCTTGCTGGAACGAAAAAATGTTAAAACAATTTTTGTAAGATAAAGTTTTCAAATTTAATATCTTATCCTCTGTATAAAAGATTATAAGAAAAATCAAACACAATAGTTGGAAATGACCTCATTACAAAGCTATTTTGACTACAAAGCTTATATAATAACTCATTCTGACTCTTTGTCTAGGTGGCCAACAGTATACACGTTATTTCTCATTTTCGAGACTTTGCTATTTTATTTAATGTCGATGACAACACCCGAATCAATAAAAAAAAAAATAAACCACTTAGTTAATCACTTAGTTAATCAATTATCAGAAACTAGGTGATTTTGTTTAAGCGACGATTTGCCATGCGTAGATAAACATTTGTCTGATTCAAAATAAATGATGCAATTTTATTCAATATAAGCTCCCTTTTTTTTTTTAAAGTATTTTTATATATTTTTTCCTTATTAAAACATGTATTACTGTAAAAGAACTAAAAACTATCGGAAAATATTAGCAATATTTAGCAAACAAAAATAGCAATAATAAAAAGAAGAAGATGCAATTCATTAGTTAGCACTCCCGAATTAAGGAAATCTGAATTATTTTACGTGGTGTGATAGACGCATTTAGCAAAGCTGCCTTTGAACGCGACATAGTGACGTCACCGATTGTGGGGCTTAGTTCACCTGCAGGTTAATTATTCAGTTGGCACACTTGGACTTCAAGTTGACAACATCAAGTATCGACAGACAACTCGACTCTGGCACGCTCAATTGCCTCCTGGGTAAATGTCGATGTCAGGGACACATCTCTTAAAACAGCGTGATCTAGCTGGTCCAACATATTTTGTCACACCTAATCACTAGCGGATCAAGACTTGCGTGCGGGAGGGGCGATTGTTATTTTTTAATTTAAAAAACCTTTACCCATGCACCAGTAAACCCTAATTCTATGTTACATAATCTGAGAAAATGTCAGCTGACTTTTTAAAAAAATCTAATTTTACTATATTACGCGTAGGATCTTTATTTTAGTTTTTTTTTTTCTGTGTAAATAGACCTAACACGTGAGTGTTGTATCGCTGATATAATCTCTTAGGTATCCTATATTAATTTCCCAGCAAGCATTACTTTATTTACGATACTAAAAAATAAATAAAAAATTGAAAATACCTTGAGACGCTATAATTTTTGCTAACAACTTGTTTGCATTCATTTTCATGTCTGTAATCTGAAAAAAAAACCAACATGTTAGTAAATATGCTAGTCTAATGGAAACTATAAAATATCACGAGCTTTTGCCTATTTAATTTATTTTAATAGCTTCAGTCCTAATATAGCGCGAATACGTAGCACAGTGATAAAAATCAAATGAGCATTAAGAGATAGACACTTCTTCTTCTTAAACTGTCAGGTAGAGTTGAGTCTTCGGCTCTAGGAACTCTAGGCCAGACAAGTGAACAAGAGCTCCCTCTCACCGGCCTGTATGAAAACAGTGTACACTGTTTTGTCTGGCGGGTGGGTCAGACTCGCGGCAAGAGGCCGCGTATAGATCTACTAAGACCCCCGCCATTTTTCTTTTCTATACCAGGCTAACCATGCGGGACACGCCATTTATTATGTAACGGCCCCTTGAGGAACAGCGCCTGGATTGTGACAAGGTTGTGGGAACTTTTTTACAACTCCGCGCAGTGCAATGAGGATGCTCTCGCACCCCTATAAACGTTAGACACAAAAGTATTAAAGGTGTATTGTTAATGATCATTTCCACAATTCATAAACTTACTTGTATAATTCAATTGACTTTTCAATGAGTTTTGAAAGAAAGCACATTCACTTTAATTATAACACTTTATTTCAGATTTTTTTGAATCAAAACACTGGCGTCTCATTTAACAATTTCATGTGCTGTATTCTTTTTAAATTTATTTATTCTGTTATGCAGACTCTACATTTCTTCTCCATAGACGCTAGTTATTGAGTAGAGTGGCAAGTATATTCCTTACATTCTACATCTACATATTTCAAAAGAAGTACACTTTTTCATTTACTTTAGGGCGCCCCTGAGTCCACTCAACTCTAAGGGTACCTGAATTTAGTTAGAGAGAGACGGAGAGTAATGACGGTCGGTCGTTGTGCTGGCCACATGACACCCTGCTCGTTAAACGTTGATCTTTTCTTTCGCCGAGGCTATATCTTATTCTAAGATCTAATTTTTAAAAGGATTTTTTTTTATAACTTTTCACAGGATCGTACAAAATACAGTCCATAAGCCTGATTTTTTTTTAAATTGACATTTGAATTTGTGTTTAAAAACATTTTTTTTTCAGACTAACAGCTAGACACTACGTTTGTAACCAAAAGCAATATTCTTGCGAAACCAATTTGATACGGGTCATATGAGGCAATGTCTGGGCGGATTGAACCTGTACTAATAACAACAAGTCCCTTAATAATAAGCTTATAGTACGATACCATTTAAGCTAAATCAATATATCAATAGTATATTTAACTTAAACAAATGAATCTAATTTGAATCAGTATCTACGGCTTTATTCAGCTTACTTTATGTTCTAGAATTACCATAGTTCTCTCATGTCTTTATTTAGATTTTGTTGACCTCAAAGTTTGCATTTCGATGTAAGTCAAAGCAAGTTCAAAGGTTACTTATTGAATATGCTATGAATATCCATCCCATAGACATCCTAGGACAATTTTTTTTCAAAAACATTTTAGGTTCACGCATTAGCTTTATTTATGAGATTATCATTTTGTTTTGATATACAAATTAATGCCCGCGGAGCCCGGGTCATATCCGGTTACGGGCCGATAGGCCTTTGTTTGTGTATCACGTGATCTACTTATGTGAATATATGTCTAACTGTCAAACATGGCGAGATGTTTCATTAACACATATAAATTTCACACGAAAATGAAAATAAACGATGAAAATAGGATTTACCCGTTTGATATATTCATAGCAAATATAAAATACTGTGAAAATGGGTTTACCCGATTTGTTAAAAAGCTTCTTTCTCTAAGAGATAAATTGAGGTCCTTTTTTTACAAAGCTTATATAAAAAGAACAAAAACAATTACTTCATTAACTATTCGTAATTAATAGTAATTAATTATTGTGTTTGGTAACTCGAGCAAAGTAAAGGAATTGAACTAGACTGATTTAATTAGATTTGTAGAGAGAAGGGTTTGAAACTAACAAATGGTAACTATAAAACCTTCTATTTTAATAAGCACTTCCCTGACATAGTTGCATTGCACATCAGAGCTATAATTAGGTCGTTCACTTTTTGTTTCTTTTTTTTTTATATGAAGAAACCCCCCTTCTTTCTCCTCCAACTGGTCCAGACAAGTGATAGGAGAAATTGAGAAAGCTTAAGCATGAAATTGCGCTAAACAAAAACAATTGGTAAATACTACACATAATATAAGTTTGATTTTGTTTTAAATTAATTTTTTATGTAGTTCTTGTTTTCTAGTTGTACTGCTTATTATTGTGAAAGAGACATTTAGCATACACACAGGTATACGACGACATCTAAGCAGGGGCGGACTGGGTATCAAAATCGGCCCGGGCATTACCATATAAACCGGCCCACAAATAGCATGTCATATATTTTCGGGGGGGGGGGGGATTTTTACCCCACTCCTCAATTTATATATATATATATATTAATGTGCGTGTATATGTAATTAACCTTCATTACATTCGGATCTTTCATTCTTTCAAACGTTTTTTTTTTCTAGCCTAGAATACTCTCTTCCTATAATTAGTAGAAAGACAGTACACACCGCCAAAGGGCAGCTAGGAAGTCCGGGGGAGCGCTGTGAGCGCCTCCTAGTGGGGTCCGGGGCGAAGCCCCGGAACAAAGAATTATTTCCGTTATTTTAAGCTCTAAAAATGCATCTACACTGCAATTAGCCTGCTACTCTTTCGCTAAAAAAATTCAAAAACCAAATCTGCTATTCAATGGAGTCCAGCGACTGGTAGAAAATGGTAAAATGCTTTAGTTTTTGTACTGGAGGGGGAAGGGAAACCACAAAACCCCTTTGGCTACGCTCATGAAATTGGTGACTGTAGTTTGCTTAAGTTGGCTGCACTGGGCAGTAAGTAAAATTTCCCTTTCAGACAATGAGGTCTGAGGCAAGTGATGGTTTGAAGACCCTCCCCTCCCGGCTACGCCCATCTGTTATTTTATAGGTGTAAGCCTAATTCTCTACAAAATATATAAAGTTTGATAACGCATGGAAAACTGGATGTATGCATTCGTAGGATTACATAATGTATTCTATTTATACATGCATGTAGTCTGAAAACTATAAACAATACAATAGCAACCTAATGAGTTTGAAGCTTTTTGGTATTACTTACAGATTACAGACATTTCTTTAAAAAATAAAATTGTTACGTCTTACGTATTTCATGTGTCAATCTAGTCATGTATGTTGATCTGTGACTTAAAATATGCTAAATCATTGGTTTTCCTGGCTGACTCAGGCAACTCATTCCATTAAAGACAAGAGAAAGTAGAACGGTTAGAGAGGCACTTACTTAATGTGAAAAGATCTTGCTTCCTCCTAGTCCATTCTCAAAAACGCCATTTGTATAGGAATATACCATGACCCATTATTGAAAATATAAAACTCCTTTCATTAAATATCGGATGTGACAGCGCTATATAAATTATTGCAATTATTGTAATAATTTTCATCATTAATGACTTCATACTAAGTTGCTCGACCGACTAACCCACTCTTTAGTGGACGAGGTCATATCTGAAAGCCAATGTGGTTTCAGAGCCGGTAGAGGTACATCTGACATGATATTTGTTCTGCGACAATTACAAGAAAAATGCAAAGAGAAGAACTTACGCTGCCTTTGTGGACCTCACCAAGGCTATCGACACAGTCAGTCGCGATGGTTTGTGGAGGATTTTAGCTAGGCTGGGATGCCCACCTACGTTCCTTTCCATTCTCAAGCAGCTTCACGTGGGATAAAGAGGCCAGATCGGACACAATGGTGCCCTTTCTTATCACTTCCCAATAGAAAATGGTGTGAAGCAGGGCTGTGTACTTGCTCCTACTCCATTCGCTATCTTCTTTGGCGTAATGCTGGGTCAATTGAGGCAGCGATTGCACGAAGGCAACTATATCCGGTTTCGTTCTGACGGTAATGTGTTCAATCTTCGACGTCTACTATCCCATACAAAAACAAAAGAGATGGTCATAACGGAGCTTCTCTATGCCGCTGATTGCGCCCTGCTAGCTCACAATGAACATGACCTCCAGAACGCGGTAAACAAATTGTATACGCTGCCGCCTCTTTCGGTCTATGTATAAACCATATTCCCATGGATCCTCCAACCTCTAGTTTAACAAACTTTCATTCGCGACTCAAACCAAGAATGCCATGTTGTTGTCTTATTATACAGCCACATTTTCTATATAAAATTAATATGTTGGCTTATTAACATGTTCAACTAGCCCTGGCCAGACGGTTATTCAACATCCCTTGAAAGTAAGGTGTCATTTGACACTATACTACCCAGATATGTGAAGTGGTCTACCACATTAAGGGGCTGTCCGTTTACGGCAGTGATGCCCAAAATACGGCCCGCGGGCCAGACCTGGATGTGTCAAAATATGTTGGTCTGAGCTGGGGCTGCGCAGCCAAGGGAAATACTGCGGACTCGAAGACTAGCCTTATTATTATTACTAAGCATAAGATTGCGATTAATTATAATAGTATAAAAATTGATTTAGATCTAGATTTATTTTTTAATTCAATATTTTAATTAAGTGTAGTATTTTTAGAGCTATGTTATTAAAAATAAACAAAAAGAAACTTACTTTTTCTTATCAAATCGCAGAAAGAAGAGCTTTATACCCATATTAAGCTGTGAATAAGTTGGATGGTTTGCAATTTCGCGGCTGTGTGTATGTGTTGAAGTTAATTTCTAATTGTCGCGCCTATCTTTTTTTTTCTGCGTCATAGCAATGTTTTCTAACTTAACCTCTCTAATCCCTCTTTTTGGTTAAATTTCATTGGAACCATTAAAAGACGGGGGAGGGAAGGAGCAAAACAAAATGGGATTGCCATCAAAGGCCCATGCCGACCAGCAAAATGATGAGGCCAAACACAGCCTCGAAGACATCAAAGCAGTCCATGCCGCTCGTGCATTGCAGAAAGTACGGTCTAACATTTTGCAAATGATAACACATGCAGTGTATAGTGTATTTTTTTTTGTTGATATTCTTGATGAATTTCAAAGAAAATTAATTGTAATAAGAATTAAAAAAAACAACAAGAAAACGTGTTCGGGCCTTTGTGTCTTGCTGCTGTCACTTTTTTAAAAGGTTGTTGTGTTACATTTTTTTTCTTTGGTCGCGACCAGACCGGCCCATTTGGTACCGGCCCACCGGGCATTTGCCCGTTTGCCCATATAGCCAGTCCGCCCCTGCATCTAAGGAACATTAATGTCTACTTTTATCAACATCGGTCAAATGGTTTTGATTTCTTTAATACACACATACATTCATGCAAACATTATTATTATTATTATTTTAGCTTTTATATAGCGCTACCTTCATGCTTATAGCATGCTCAGAGCGCTTTTGGTCCAATCTCTTTTGTGAGAACAGTGGGGGAGGGGGGTATATAGGAGTTTGTTTTCCGTGCTGCCTTTAGGTGATCAGTAAACACAACTCTGCCCGAGTCGGGTGTCAAACTTCGAGCCTCCTTCTATGTAGCCAAGCCAAGCCAAGTTCAAGCGCACCTGGCCTCTCGACCACGCTTCCCACATACATACGTACATACATACATACATACATACATACATACATATATACATACATACATACATACATACATACATACATACATAAATACATACATACATACATACATACATACATACATACATACATACATACATACATACATACATACATGTATACATACATACAAACAAACATACAAACATACGTACAAACCATACATACATACATACATACATACATACATACATACATACACACATACATACATACTTCTAACGTTGTGCTTTATATTTTAGATATATGCATAAATTAGCATTCCCATATTAGTAAAGAATTTGTTTTCGGTTAACTCTTAATAGCTAATACACCCGAAGAAAAAAGCACATGAACAATTAATCGAATTTAGATATTGAATTCTCCATCATCTTCATCCCCGTCTCTCCCTCGACTCCCCCCGACTCTCGCATTCCTCATATCCTTCCTGTTGAACTAAATCCGGACTTTTCTATTGAACCTTTTTTTTTTTAATTATGACTCAAGTTTCAAAGTTATAGCATTTTTCACCTGGTCGAAAATATGACGAAAATACTTTGTTTAATGTTTAATTGAGTATTTTCTAGAATCTAGTTCAAAAAATATAAAAACCATTATTATGTATAATGAGGTAAATACACTTCATTTCATGACCAGATACCAGCTCTTGTTTCACCAACCTTCTCGTATTGTCCGTTGTTGGTTTCATTAATTTCCTTCACTTGGTTTGACAATGTTTTGCTCTCGGCTTGCAGATAAGCCATAAAGCAGCTAGCAGCAATGAGCTCCTCTTTCATTTCATCCTGAAACGTCTGGAACTTGTCCTCCATGTCTTCTTTGAACTTGGCCATGGTTTCACCTTCTTGACTTTGAAGGTTTTGTTGTAATGTATTCTTCGCTTCTCGGAAGATCTTTGTTGAATTTAGTCGGCTTTTGTTTTGCAGTCTTTCGTTGATGGTATCTGTGGAAAAGTAGAAATAATTCTGCTAAAGGAGAGTTGTTTAAAAATTAATAAAATGTCGACAGTTGATGCTTAAGTGACATTCCAATCTCAAAACAAAATGAAACTCATAAATATGAATTATTTTAAAGACCAAACGTCAAAAACCGTATTAATATCACAGATTTTTACAAATAACTACAACATTCTTGCGTCACAATATAATACGTTATTTGAAAGATAAATTATGTGATGACTATCAAAATTAAACACTCAATAATATCTACTTTTATGGTTTGTTTTCAAGAAATCTTCTTTTAAAAGTTAATAAATTTTAAGAAAGAAAATCTAGTGTGCTGAATCGGAAATGTCTACCTTGTATGCTATAAATTGATATTACAGTTTATACCATTCTATTTCACGTTACCGTCTGACTCACCAGCGATAGTTAAACAGTGTTGAACTATTTTGGAAGATTGTTCAGAGATCAAATATTTGATTTCAAAATAACTGAAATCGTCCGATTCCTGAATCCACGATCGGCATTGTGTCTTGGCCTGAAAAGGACGAAAAGACTACGCTATTAGTTTTTTTTTTTAAATAAAATATTAGATCGCCCCCATCCCTTGACCTAACCGTTACTCCCACCCTCTCTCACAGTGAATTGCTCACTGGTCTAATCTCTTTAGAAGACATGTGTGGGAGGGGGGGTATCTTTAGGAAGGTTTCCGTGCTGCCTATTCTCAGAAATCATAATCAAATTTCTCTGCCTACCTAGGGAACTCGAGCACCTTAAAAAGGGCTTAGCAAATATAAAAAAGTAACTAAGAGATCTAGGCCAGTCACCCAGAGTTGTGTAAAAAAATAAGACTAAATCTGTTTTAATGATCCTAATTAAAAATGTGGCTATAATTGCATTCACTCGTTCATCATCATCATCATCATCAAACTCCATTAGAGTGAGGGCTTGAGAGGCTCAAATCCTCTCTTGCAAAAGCCCTGGACAGAAACCCTGCTGTCTTGCGTAGTGCATAAATGTCGCCATACAGGTCGAGAATTTTGGGTTTCCCAGACCTGTCGAGACGGAGATCAGCAAGTCTGGGGCAGTCAAACAGAATATGAGGCACGGTTTCCTCTTCTTCCCCGCAGTGGGGACACTGTGAATCAAAATTTGGCCATAGCCGCGAGAAATATGAGCCAACAGGACAGTGGCCTGGTCCTGCACTGTGCTATAATAGCTTGCTCAGGCCTGGACAGCCTCCACCACGGGGAAGTGCGGTCAGGGCGCCTCATGCACTCCAAGACTCCACGGGCTTTTTGGGACTTGTCCCAGCACTCAAACCACTTTTCCATTTCTGTTTTTTGTATTATGTATCTATGGGTCGGCATCAATAGATTCTGGAAGAGCAGGCTATGGAGCCTACATCGACTTTCTTGGCTCTTACACAGTCAAAATCTTTGGACCATGTGGTAGTGTTTGCAGTTATGATGCGGAGACCATGTCAGTCTGTGAAGCCTTAAAAGTCATTGACTCTCAACTCGCCGAGGGACATTTGAGGGCAACACAGATTGTTGTGGTCACTGACTCAAAATCTGTACTACAGGCTTTGCAAAGCACCGACCATGCCCCCCCCCAATATCAACACTGTCATCATGGCTTCACATAACATTAAACAACGCTATGGCACCCCTGTAATTATGCAGTGGGTACCGAGTCACATAGGTGTGACTGGCAACACAAGTGCAGACTCTCTGGCCCGCCAGGGAGGGCAAATTCCACCCACTGATGAGGCTGTAAGCTTTCATCAAGCCCTGGCTATAATACATTCACTCGTTACAATATAAAATAAAAGAAGCTATAAGCGGCATGATCATAAGTATTCCAATCGTTCTATCTCTTAAATAATTTCCACTACTTCCACCACACCTTGGCCTTTGATCAATACGTCATGGATAATATTATAATATCCCCCACATCCAATAGAAGCGCTATAGCTAAGTAAACACCTAGATTTATAATAGAATATGAATATATTATAATATTTCTCATCAAGAATGTAAAGTGGAAAGGGAAACACTACAATCGCATTAATAACATGTCAAAAATATCAAAAAGCATTCTACATAATCATATTTATATATTAGATGAAATCAGGGCCTAAAATCAAAGCATTAACAGCACAATGAAACAATGAATTAGAAGGAATATTTAATTGGGGATGAAATGACCTGGGATAAAGTGACTGGGGATGAAATGACCGGGTATGAAGTGACCGGGGATAAAGTGACCGGGGATGAAATGATCGGTGATGAAGGTGATGGTCCGAAATTCAAACCTGCTGCGGGAGGTTTGGGCTAGTTGTTATCTCATTTCTGAAGGACATTCGAAACTTTTCAAACAAAACCAAAACTAACAGCAAAGTCCCCACCAATATTGTTAGTGATGCCACCAATACAGAATATTGTATACTCCAGGACCGGGTTTATGTATGTGGAGCGCTTACACTTTTTCGAAAGATTTAATAAAAATCTATTTTTAATTTGAAAACTACAAATGTCTCGAAGAATACTTTATTATAAAAGAAAGAGAGTACCGTACTTGTAAATTAAATTTAATCTTAGAAAAGTACAATTATTTTATAAACAAAATTTAGTTATAAAAAATGTACATTTTTAGGGTTTACGCAATGTAGTAAATCCGAAGTATATTACGAGCACACTTTAAGAGAACATGTTTTTTTTTTAACCACGACAGAGTTGCCAACTGTAAAATGTTGGTAGTAAAAATTAAGCGTAAGATAGATAAAAAATTTGCCCGCCTGCCCTCCCTTAAATCTGGCCCTGGTATACTCCTTTAGTCATGAGAATGTCAGAGAAGTTCCGCATGATTTTATGTAGATCCTTTATTTCTTGAACCCTTCAATAAGTTTATAGACATGATCTGAAAATATCGATTTCACTAATGGGATTATGTGCCTCTGAAAGCGAAACTATCGAACTTTAAAATGTAGAGTTAAAAACATAACAACAATGTTTCACCTGAGAATGTAGATTTAATACTAATTACTTACATAATTGATTCCGTTAACCAGACTGAGAAGATTGTTCTCCACTTCTTCTAGGACAGCAAGTTTGAAATTTATCTTCCGTAACTCTGACGCTGGCCTCATCTTAAAGGGATATGTACAACAAAGTGTTTGTCAACTCACTTTGCTTGTCTGTCTGGTAAAAAAGTTTGTACATTTTTAAACCATAAAGGGAAATCATCCCTTCAGTAATCTAAGATATGGCTATATATGTAGAGTTTTTCCCCTTTATACGTTATTTCTGTCACACCTATTATCGGATCAAGTTGAAACTTTACAAAAAGTTCCAGGCTATATATATATATAGGGGGGGGCGGGGCGGGGGGGGATTTTTTTCTAAGTGACTGTAGTTTGCTTTAGATTTTATATCGAAAAGGAAATTTTTTGTTGTCAAAATCATCTGTTGGGGGTTTTAAACTAAAAAATCACTGGATTTCTATTTTTTTAATTCAAAACCCCATTTAGCTACGGTCATAGAATTTAGTAACTGTAGTTTGCTTTAGAATAATATTGAAGATAGAGTTTTTCCACTTAAAACGCTCTGTTGTGGGATTTTAAACTCAAAACTTTAAAAAACTTTTTAAAAAGCCATCTGTAGGAGAGGGATTTAAACTCAAAACCCCCAATTGGCTTGGCTAAGCTCAAATAATTTTAGTGTTTACTTTGCTTTTTGTATATTGAAGAGGTATTTTTCAGCATAAAACCACTCTGAAGGGAAATTTAAACTCAAAACTCCTTATGGCAACGTTCATAGCATTTTCAGTGCGTAATTTGTTTTTTTTCTTGCTTTGAAGATTTAATTTTTAGCTTCAAACTCCGCTTGCGGGGGTTTAAACTCAAAACCCCTTTGGCTACACTTATAGATTTCTGAGTGTGTAATTTTATTATTTTTTATATTGAAGAGGTATTTTTTAGCTTCAAACTCCACTGGAGGGGAGTTTAAACCCAAAACCCCTTTGAATACACTCATAGCATGTTGAGTGTATAATATGCTTTGTTTTTAATATTGAAGAGGTATTTTTTACATTTAAACCCCGCTGAAGGGGAGTTTAAATTCAAAACTGAGTCAAAGCCCATTTAGCTACGCTCAAAACATTTTGAGTGCGTAATTTGCTTTTTTTTTTATACCGGGTATTGAAGAGGTATTTTTTAGCTTTAAACCCTACTGAAGAGGGGGTGGGGTTAACTAAAAACGCCTTTGGCTACGCTCATAGAATTTTGAGGGTTTAATTTTCTTTTTTTATATTGAAGATGATGTTTATCGTAAATTTTGGAGGGGGTTTAAAAATCAAAATCTTAAATAACTGTGCTCTTGAAATTTGGGGATTGTCGTTTGCATTTTTTTTTCTTTTGTTTTATAGAAGAGTGGAATTTAACTGCAAAACCCCTAATAGGGGGTTTTAAACTCAACCCCCCCCCCTGGTAGGGGGTTTTAAATTCAAAATCTCTTTTGCTGGGCTAGGGCAAGTGAAAGTTTAGTATTAAAATCTCACCTAAAATAAACAAAATCAAAGCAAAAAATCATTCACTAAATTCCGATCCTCCCGCCCTGGGGGGGAGGGGGGATTTCATTTCGGGGGGGGGGGGGTGAACCCCCAAAACCTCCCCCTGGCCCATGTATGTATATATATATATGTCTATTTACGGCCATAGACCGCAGCAGCCCATGAGGGCGCAGTGGGTCCGCTCTTTCATAGGCCCGCGTTAATTCTAGATGTAAATTATTAAATTAAACCATTATAACTTATAACAGAGACACGCGGCCTCCTGATTTAAAATGAAAATTATTAAAATCTCCTGAAAAGAAAAAGAAATATCGTATTGGGGTATCAATCAATTTCTTGAGGTCATCAATTCGCGAAGATAGATTGAACAATTTCCAGATTCTCGCTATTAAGCGTGATCTATGTAGAAAACAGATTTTTTATTATATACTGTATGACTTCGCTACACACAAGGCTCCGCGCAATCCGTTTTGCAGTGAGAGAGAGAGAGAGAGAGAGAGAGAGGGAGGGAGACAGACAGATTAACTGAATGACTAACTGACAGACAGACAGACTGTTAAATAGACAGATAGATAGATAGATAGATAGAGAGAGAGAGAGAGTGAGAGGTAGAGAGAGAGAAACAGACAGACTGACAGAGAAAGAAATAGTTAGGAACAGACGGACAGATATGTAATAGATAGATAATAACTAGATTTACGTAGCTATGCAAACTATGTAAAATTGTTTAGCTTTGAAAATCTTTTTTCCTTTTCTGTAAATAATGATTAAGGAAGTCTATTTCCGCTGCTAATTATACAATGTAAAATCGATTAACCGTCAATAAATATCCAAATACACTTACAGCATGACATTCATCTAACGGTTTAAAAATATATCGACAAATAGAGTAGATTGTATAGACCTATAACGTACCTTGAGGTAATTTAATTCTGTGACCTTATCTCTGAACACTTCTTTACATGGTACACGTCATGCGATGGTTGCTATTTACATTCATGTCACAAACAGTTCCCCCTGTAGTATGAGCAATTTTTTACTTTCTGTTTCAAGTGATATTTTCGGATTTTCCCCATTTCTATTTCTTTCCAAGTGGAGATGTACGGAAATATTTCAGCCTGTAATAGAAAAAGGACATTTTTTTTCCCTTTTTGAACATGATAATAATGTTCCGCTATCCGTAATCTGTCCGTCCGTCTGTATGTCACGTTTGGCTATTAACAAGTAAAAGCCATATTTTAAAAAAATATTCATAAAGGCTAGTACCTTCTTCATAATAAATGTAACGAGTACGTTTTCTCTGTTTTCTGTGCTATGTCACCAAGACAATTTGATATACATATCAATCATTTTCTGCCTCTTCCGTAACATATATTACACTTTCTTAGAAATGTAACAAATGATATCTGTGAAACGTAGCATAAAATGGAGCAATAATAATATTAATATTAAAATTATTACTTTATTTTAAAGATATTTTTTTTTATTATTTAAATTCATAAATCGCGAAAATAGGGTAGACTCAAGGTACCATAAGAATATACAAAACATATACAATAGAGATAAAATGGCAAACCAATCTAAAAAAAGATTTGAACAGGTAGGCTTTAATGTTCTTGATTGTATTGATTAATGTGGCTTGTCTGAGATTAATAGGAAACGAATTCCAAATATTTTTTAAAATCCCGCAAAATGTAAATTTTGAGAGGAAAACACGCAAAATGGACACCATTCACCAATCGTAAACAAACAACATTTAGCCACGCGGTTCTCTATCTCTTCTATACAAACCACGCAATCCATTAAGGCTGTCACGTGATACTTTTTTCATTGTTTTATCAATATTATAACGTGGCTGAATGTTGTTTGTTTACGATTGGTGAATGAGGTCCATTAAAAGTTTTGAAATATAAAAAAAAAATCATATTCTAAAAAACATTTTTTTTTAAATCAATGACAAGGTAAAACGTATCTGTGTTGAGATGACAGTGTCATGTGGTTAGGACAAGTGTCTGTGTTGAGATGACAGTGTCACGTAGTTTGGACAAGTGTCTGTGTTGAGATGACAGTGTCACGTAGTTTGGACAAGTGTCTGTGTTGAGATGACAGAGTCACGTAGTTTGGACAAGTGTCTGTGTTGAGATGACAGTGTCACGTAGTGTGGACAAGTGTCTGTGTTGAGATGACAGTGTCACGTAGTTTGGACAAGTGTCTGTGTTGAGATGACAGAGTCACGTAGTTTGGACAAGTGTCTGTGTTGAGATGACAGTGTCACGTAGTGTGGACAAGTGTCTGTGTTGAGATGACAGTGTCACGTAGTTTGGACAAGTGTCTGTGTTGAGATGACAGTGTCATGTAGTTTGGACAAGTGTCTGTGTTGAGATGACAGTGTCACGTAGTTTGGACAAGTGTGTGTGTTGAGATGACAGTGTCACGTAGTTTGGACAAGTGTCTGTGTTGAGATGACAGTGTCACGTAGTTTGGACAAGTGTCTGTGTTGAGATGACAGTGTCATGTAGTTTGGACAAGTGTCTGTGTTGAGATGACAGTGTCATGTAGTTTGGACAAGTGTCTGTGTTGAGATGACAGTGTCACGTAGTTTGGACAAGTGTCTGTGTTGAGATGACAGTGTCATGTAGTTTGGACAAGTGTCTGTGTTGAGATGACAGTGTCATGTAGTTTGGACAAGTGTCTGTGTTGAGATGACAGTGTCATGTAGTTTGGACAAGTGTCTGTGTTGAGATGACAGTGTCACGTAGTTTGGACAAGTGTCTGTGTTGAGATGACAGTGTCATGTAGTTTGGACAAGTGTCTGTGTTGAGATGACAGTGTCATGTAGTTTGGACAAGTGTCTGTGTTGAGATGACAGTGTCATGTAGTTTGGACAAGTGTCTGTGTTGAGATGACAGTGTCATGTAGTTTGGACAAGTGTCTGTGTTGAGATGACAGTGTCATGTAGTTTGGACAAGTTTCTGTGTTGAGATGACAGTGTCATGTAGTTTGGACAAGTGTCTGTGTTGAGATGACAGTGTCATGTAGTTTGGACAAGTGTCTGTGTTGAGATGACAGTGTCATGTAGTTTGGACAAGTGTCTGTGTTGAGATGACAGTGTCACGTAGTTTGGACAAGTGTCTGTGTTGAGATGACAGTGTCATGTAGTTTGGACAAGTGTCTGTGTTGAGATGACAGTGTCATGTAGTTTGGACAAGTGTCTGTGTTGAGATGACAGTGTCATGTAGTTTGGACAAGTGTCTGTGTTGAGATGACAGTGTCACGTAGTTTGGACAAGTGTCTGTGTTGAGATGACAGTGTCACGTAGTTTGGACAAGTGTCTGTGTTGAGATGACAGTGTCATGTAGTTTGGACAAGTGTCTGTGTTGAGATGACAGTGTCATGTAGTTTGGACAAGTGTCTGTGTTGAGATGACAGTGTCATGTAGTTTGGACAAGTGTCTGTGTTGAGATGACAGTGTCATGTAGTTTGGACAAGTGTCTGTGTTGAGATGACAGTGTCACGTAGTTTGGACAAGTGTCTGTGTTGAGATGACAGTGTCATGTAGTTTGGACAAGTGTCTGTGTTGAGATGACAGTGTCATGTAGTTTGGACAAGTGTCTGTGTTGAGATGACAGTGTCATGTAGTTTGGACAAGTGTCTGTGTTGAGATGACAGTGTCATGTAGTTTGGACAAGTGTCTGTGTTGAGATGACAGTGTCATGTAGTTTGGACAAGTTTCTGTGTTGAGATGACAGTGTCATGTAGTTTGGACAAGTGTCTGTGTTGAGATGACAGTGTCATGTAGTTTGGACAAGTGTCTGTGTTGAGATGACAGTGTCATGTAGTTTGGACAAGTGTCTGTGTTGAGATGACAGTGTCACGTAGTTTGGACAAGTGTCTGTGTTGAGATGACAGTGTCATGTAGTTTGGACAAGTGTCTGTGTTGAGATGACAGTGTCATGTAGTTTGGACAAGTGTCTGTGTTGAGATGACAGTGTCATGTAGTTTGGACAAGTGTCTGTGTTGAGATGACAGTGTCACGTAGTTTGGACAAGTGTCTGTGTTGAGATGACAGTGTCACGTAGTTTGGACAAGTGTCTGTGTTGAGATGACAGTGTCATGTAGTTTGGACAAGTGTCTGTGTTGAGATGACAGTGTCATGTAGTTTGGACAAGTGTCTGTGTTGAGATGACAGTGTCATGTAGTTTGGACAAGTGTCTGTGTTGAGATGACAGTGTCATGTAGTTTGGACAAGTGTCTGTGTTGAGATGACAGTGTCACGTAGTTTGGACAAGTGTCTGTGTTGAGATGACAGTGTCATGTAGTTTGGACAAGTGTCTGTGTTGAGATGACAGTGTCACGTAGTTTGGACAAGTGTGTGTGTTGAGATGACAGTGTCATGTAGTTTGGACAAGTGTCTGTGTTGAGATGACAGTGTCACGTAGTTTGGACAAGTGTCTGTGTTGAGATGACAATGTCATGTAGTTTGGACAAGTGTCTGTGTTGAGATGACAATGTCATGTAGTTTGGACAAGTGTCTGTGTTGAGATGACAGTGTCATGTAGTTTGGACAAGTGTCTGTGTTGAGATGACAATGTCATGTAGTTTGGACAAGTGTCTGTGTTGAGATGACAATGTCATGTAGTTTGGACAAGTGTCTGTGTTGAGATGACAATGTCATGTAGTTTGGACAAGTGTCTGTGTTGAGATGACAGTGTCATGTAGTTTGGACATGTGTCTGTGTTGAGATGACAGTGTCATGTAGTTTGGACAAGTGTCTGTGTTGAGATGACAATGTCATGTAGTTTGGACAAGTGTCTGTGTTGAGATGACAGTGTCATGTAGTTTGGACAAGTGTCTGTGTTGAGATGACAGTGTCATGTAGTTTGGACAAGTGTCTGTGTTGAGATGACAGTGTCATGTAGTTTGGACAAGTGTCTGTGTTGAGATGACAGTGTCATGTAGTTTGGACAAGTGTCTGTGTTGAGATGACAGTGTCATGTAGTTTGGACAAGTGTCTGTGTTGAGATGACAGTGTCATGTAGTTTGGACAAGTGTCTGTGTTGAGATGACAGTGTCATGTAGTTTGGACAAGTGTCTGTGTTGAGATGACAGTGTCATGTAGTTTGGACAAGTGTCTGTGTTGAGATGACAATGTCATGTAGTTTGGACAAGTGTCTGTGTTGAGATGACAATGTCATGTAGTTTGGACAAGTGTCTGTGTTGAGATGACAGTGTCATGTAGTTTGGACAAGTGTCTGTGTTGAGATGACAGTGTCATGTAGTTTGGACAAGTGTCTGTGTTGAGATGACAGTGTCATGTAGTTTGGACAAGTGTCTGTGTTGAGATGACAGTGTCATGTAGTTTGGACAAGTGTCTGTGTTGAGATGACAGTGTCATGTAGTTTGGACAAGTGTCTGTGTTGAGATGACAGTGTCATGTAGTTTGGACAAGTGTCTGTGTTGAGATGACAGTGTCATGTAGTTTGGACAAGTGTCTGTGTTGAGATGACAGTGTCATGTAGTTTGGACAAGTGTCTGTGTTGAGATGACAGTGTCATGTAGTTTGGACAAGTGTCTGTGTTGAGATGACAGTGTCATGTAGTTTGGACAAGTGACTGTGTTGAGATGACAGTGTCATGTAGTTTGGACAAGTGTCTGTGTTGAGATGACAGTGTCATGTAGTTTGGACAAGTGTCTGTGTTGAGATGACAGTGTCATGTAGTTTGGACAAGTGTCTGTGTTGAGATGACAGTGTCATGTAGTTTGGACAAGTGTCTGTGTTGAGATGACAGTGTCATGTAGTTTGGACAAGTGTCTGTGTTGAGATGACAGTGTCATGTAGTTTGGACAAGTGTCTGTGTTGAGATGACAGTGTCATGTAGTTTGGACAAGTGTCTGTGTTGAGATGACAGTGTCATGTAGTTTGGACAAGTGTCTGTGTTGAGATGACAGTGTCATGTAGTTTGGACAAGTGTCTGTGTTGAGATGACAGTGTCATGTAGTTTGGACAAGTGTCTGTGTTGAGATGACAGTGTCATGTAGTTTGGACAAGTGTCTTTTGCTTTCTCCCACCTCTATTACGTTGTTTTTTTCCTCAACTCGTAATCCTTGTTGTTTTTTTTTAAATTGTTTTTCTGCGTCACAAAGTCCGGTGACATGTATTGGTCATTCTTTTTTCATGACGCTGTTCATCCTCTGAATTAGGTTGAGACGGACGGTGTGTTGGTCCGTAAAAAAGATTATTAGTCTGTGTAAACAAGTACTAGTTCCTTGGACTTTGTAGGATTTTTGGACCCCCTGTTTAGGGTGAATTACTTCGTTAGTGATATCTCTTATTATATGTTGTAAGAGGTTGTCACTATTTCTAGTTTTAGAGAAGAAGTTGAGTTTTGTGTTTATTTCATTTATAGGGTGCCAGTGTTGGAGTTGTATTTACTGAACTCGATTCTTGGCCAGTGGTAGCGTCACTTATCTTCTCAGAAGTATCTATTACAGCTGCAGTCCAGATAATTAGCACAAATGTAAACTAGATCCAGTAGATAACCGAATAAACAAATGTTAATCCAGTGTACTTATCCTAATGTAGATAAATCCAGATCTAACAAAATACGAAAACGGCGGCCTAGCCTGTAGACACTGTAGTCCAAAAAGGGGGTCGCCACATATGTTAATGGTCTATTTGTTGATACGTGTAGATGTTGATGTGGCTCGCGAGTTCGTGTCAGACACAATTCACAGAATGAACAAGGAATATACTTAATAACTCAGGCTGATAACTTCAACTCCTTACTCCACAAAATGGGCACAGTCCGTATCGTCGCTAAATTGTCCGCCTCTCGTTCCTTGTCAGTTACTCTTCTATTTCTGTTCTTACTTTTTAATTATTCGTCACGTCACTCAGGAAAAACCCAATTAAACCCAAACTTCTACGCGTCTTCCTAGTGTGTCAATACAAGAGTCATGAGTGTCATGGTCATATTGGCGATTATTGACGGCGTTGATTGTCAGTGGCCGTTACACAACAGTGGTGCCAGTTGGGGATCAGTCGAGGTCTAACTCTATCATTGCCGATGTCGACAGTATTGTGATATCAGTCGGTCAGCATCTGGTTTACTATGAAACCATGGTGACAATTTGGTAGTAGTAGCAATGTGCTTATGTGTAATGTTACTTGTTAAGTGAGACTCCAGGACGCACGAAACCAGCATTCTTCAACATGACACATTCAGCCTGTAACAAAGATGTAAACCAAAACTTACAGTGTGTCCTATGACAAAGTAAGAGAAACCTTTCTGAGCAATATACTGCAACTTCTTGGTTGTTACAAAAAGATAATCTAATTTGAAATATAATTACATCCGCATAACAGCGGTATCAAAGATACAGATATACTAAGTCCTCTAGAGTACAAATAACGTCCGCATCACATGGGGTTACAATAAACTTCAATAACATGTATGCAGCTCTAAGTCCAGAAAGCAACTATTAGAAATACGTGTACTGTCTCTACTGACTTCAAGTGACTACTCTACCGACTGACCTAAAGTTACAACTGACTGAAAGTCAATTTAGTCCTTCTTACTTCCTCTTTCTATGTCCGAGGTAACTCGTGCTTTTCACCTTCTTGACCCGAGGCGAATATATAACAAGCAATGTCAAGCAAGACTGTCATGACGCCCTTTCCCTCAATGAAGATATTGCTAAAATATTTTAGAATTTGCCTATCACTACAGATCATGTACATTTTCATATTCATTTAAGAGATAAAAATTAATTACAAATAATGGGTGTATACTACAAAACCTTGCATTTGTTTTATCAAGTCATAAAAAAAATATGAGACTGTTATATGGTCTCATCTGAGTTTACTATATGTGAAAAAAATAATTATATTTGTCTGTGTAGACAATAATAATAATAATAATAATGTTATTTATAAAGCACTGTTAACAAACAAAATGTAGGCTCAAGGCGCTGTATAAACAGTACAAACACAAACACGAGAGCTGAAATGACAAACTAATCTAATAACGTTTTGAACAGGTAGTTTTTAAAGTTCTTCATGAAAGTAGTGTACCATGTTGTTTGTCTAAGACCAATGGGAAGTGAGTTCCAAACCCTTGGTCCGTGCACTGAAAAAGCCCGCAGACCGTAGCTTTTGAGGGAGAAACGTGGCACCACTAGAAGCGTTGAGTCCATTGAGCGCAGGGCTCTCTGAGGGATATAAGGAGTAATCAGTTCGCTAAGGTACAAGGGTATCTCATTGTTATATATACACTAATGACAAAGTGGGGCCACCTTGAAGTCGATTCTCGCTTTCACAGGAAGCCAATGGGGCGTGCGCAAGAGCGTAGTTGCAGAATCTAGTCTTGTTTTTCTTAAGACTATTCGTGCGTCAACATTATTTACAATAGCAAGTGTATTTACTGTACACAAACTGTTTATAGTTAATGCTCAATTTATCAATAGAATGCTTTTAATATGCACACAATTTATCGACAGAATGCTTACAGTATGTACTCAATTTATTCAACAGTATAGGCCGCCATGAAAAATGCTCGTATACAAATGTACTTGGTTTATCCCGACGGGTTACATAGTCAGACAATGTCATTTCAAATAAATCGAAGCAAGTGAAATATATCAATCCTAAACACCAAGGTTGTCTCAATGAGTTGCATAGGGAAAAATGATGACAATCTTTTAACAATGCTACTTGAAAAATGATGACAATCTTTTAACAATGCTACTTGAAAAATGATGACAATCTTTTAACAATGCTACTTTCAACTAAATCATGGAAGTCAAAGAAGTCTAATACTCATAAATCCTCAAGAAGTCTAATACTCATAAATCCTCAAGATTATTATCGTCCATTAGTCATGATACTTTGCTTACATTTGTCTTACTGTGAGCTTAAATTGCTTGAACACAAGTATAAGCTACAATCTTCTTTAAAAAAACAAGGTTACAAAGACAGTTTGTGTGGAAACACAAACTTAAAATCGGCCCCCGAAGTGATCCACCCAGGCAGGCTTCAATATTTTCAAAAAGAACATCCAAATGAAATTATATCAAAGTCAAATGACATACGATTGGAGAAAGAAGGTTGACAGATCTTGTGTAGTGCCCCAATGGTCCAGCAGTTCAAAGGATAGGTGAAAGTGAATGTAAAGTTAGATGTGAAACTGGCCTAACTAGTTTCCCTTTCAGACCTTGTGGTCTATATTGCAGATGATATAAAGTTCATCTGTTTTTAACGAGGGTGTCGTGTAGCCAGCACAACGACCAACCGCCTTTACATTTCCCACATTAGAGCTGGGTGGACTCAAGAGGTGCCCAAAGATTCTAAAGTTTAAAAATCCCAGTCTTCACTAGGATTCAAACCCAAGCGCTTTACCGTTCAGCCACCGCGTTTCCAATAGCCTAACTGATGTCTTATAATTGATATAATTGTTTTGAAATGGCTCAATTTCTTATTTATAAATACTGACATGACATGACGAAACGGACAATAAAATGCAATTAACAAGATTACTATTCGTTTTAAATTATGTCTAATTTATAATCCATACAAAATAGATTTTTTCTTTTTTAAAAAATAGTTAATATTTGTTCTTGTGTAAATATAGTACTTAATATAACAGGACTTACATAACTTAACAATACAAATATAAAAACAAAATTTTTGACAAAAAATCTACAACCGTTTGCATAAATGTGTCAAAAATATGGTATGTGCATTCTACCCTAATAAAGAGCCTCAATTGTTGGAGTGTTTAATAGTTAATAGTTGTAAAAGTGGTGTAATTATATGAAAAAACTGCTTGTATAAGTGATTTAAAAAATTAGATTTTTCGCTTTCAAAAAAGAAAAAAGTAGCTGTTTCATCAGAACTTTGAATGGTCTAAAATATTGTAAGGTCAGATTTTCACCATCTTTTCTAGTTTACGAGATCTAAACGGGACGGACGGACAGACGGACATACATTTGACACAAAACTAATAGCGTCTTTTCACCTTTCGGGGACCGCGAAAAATCAGTGTTTACGTCACATAAATCAATCTAGCCATCAATAATGATCGAATAGTTTTCACAAATCAAATACAATTAATACAATCTTCTTTCCAATTTGCATTACATAAAATCATATATGGTTTCAAGCCATGAATTTTGCTCAAATAGTTTTCACAACTGATATGTGAAAAAAAAAATACATTCATCAATGAAGATTAATGTCAATATAATATGTATATAATTACAGAGATGATGTACATTTGAAAAAAAAAAAGAAAAATACAAGCAGTGTGAACGTACTCACGTTCCAATATGTCAAAGTCCAAAATGAATACTTATGAAAAAAAATAATTAAACATGTGAAAATTAAAATATGACCTTTTGAAGTGTCATGTGTACTAATACAATCAAAGTTATACATAGAGTATGACATCAATAGATTCAATAGATAAGTAGATTACGTTAGTATAGGCTGAACAATCTTTCGTAGTGCTAGTGGTATGTAACAAATAATATTAGTGTGCGATTAGTTGATGACTTATGTGTTCAATATAGCTTGGCTATTTTAGTGCTATCTTCTGGTGTTGGTGTTATGGTGTTGTATCCTATATTGTATACTAAAAATTCTATCTTGTGCTGCCCTGTGTTTAGCTTGCTAGGTACAAGAGTCATGTGTGTTATCAGCCTTAATATTATTGTTTCATGATGTGTTCGTGTCCAGCCCGTTTGTAAATGGTGGATAGACATTAAATTCTGGCATAGACGAATTCATGATTGCGACCTGTTTCAGCAGTTGCAACTGAGTTGACAGTGTTGCTAGGACGACTGTAGTTTCTGCTGTTGTTGTTATTTTACCTTCTATTCGGCGTGTTTCTGTTGTATCTGTTGGGCTTATAACCGTCACGTCTAGATTGTCTGTGATAGTTTTGGAAGTTGTAGTTATTGTTGGTGTTTTATTGCCTTCTGTCATTTGGGCTGTAGCTTTGTATTGCTCTAGTATTTCTTTTGTTGTCATACTTATTGCTCTGGTTTGTGTTTCTTCTGTATTTGAAGTTAGGGTTGTTGACTGTTCCTCACTGGCTTTTTATGTGTCCTCCAATACCGCAATTAAAGCAAGTTTTATCATTGTCGCTGTATTTGTACTCGTTTGCATTGTTGGTGTTGTTTTTAATGGTGGCAGCTATCTGGTGGAGGTCTCCTCTATCAATAGTGTGATTGGGATGACTATCCGTGAATAGATTCAAGTTGTTTATTAGCTCTGTTTCAATTCTTTCCTTTTTTTCTTTAAGAAATGTAAAAACATTATCTGTGATGTTCATTAGTATGCTATCAATTAAAAACATATCAATTATTTCATTTGGCTTGGTCAAGTTGCAATCAGAAAGTTCTATTCATTTAAATATGTTCTGTTTAACTTCTAAAATGATTATATTTTAGTCGCAATTTTTTTTTGGTAATTTGATGTCACTGAACAGTTTCCTGTAATAGCCCTCTGATTTTCAAAAGTGCTCAAGGAGTCTACTCTTTACAGCTTTATAGTCTGACTTTGTTCGGATGTGAGCGTAGCTATGATGTTCAGAGGTTTACCGGAAAGATTAGCAAGAAGTTGCTTGGCCATGTCTTTTGAAGACATTTCATAAGTTGAGGCAATGTGCTGGAAGTTTTCCAGTTTCATTCTTTTCGATGAATTAGTGGAATTTTGATCTATATGGTTTGGCTTGCTGTGTCTGTGGTAGGAGTATGTTGGGGTTTACTTTTGAAGCCTCAAGTCTAGCTCATTGAATTTTTTCCTCTCTATTTCTCCTTTTGATGTGCTCTTTCTGCAGCTCGTTCATCTAGTTCTGCTACTTTACGCTCTTTCTTCTTTAATTCTTCTAATTCTCTTTCGATAAACTCTCTCTTCTTATCACCCTTCAATTCCATTTTTTCTAGCTAACTCCAAGATTTTATCATAGTTAGACATTTTTTGGTATTAGTACAAATATTAAATAGGATTCCAATATGTGTATAGTGTCAATAAATATTATATAGGATTCAAATATGTATACAGTAACAATACAGTATCAACTCAGTAGTGAATGCTTGGTTTTCAATTATCAATAGACAAAAGAATAATGTCTCACTTTGCATGTTTGTTTGTTACTTTAAAATAATAGATAGCCAATAAATGTGCCAACTTTGTAATCAATGTTGCTGTGTAATCAAATGTGTTTAAAATGTTGTATCAACACAAAATAATCAGAGTACGAGAAATGTATCAACACAAAATAATCAGAGTACGAGAAATGTATCAACACAAAATAATCAGAGTACGAGAAATGTATCAACACAAAATAATCAGAGTACGAGAAATGTATCAACACAAAATAATCAGAGTACGAGAAATGTATCAACACAAAATAATCAGAGTACGAGAAATGTATCAACACAAAATAATCAGAGTACGAGAAATGTATCAACACAAAATAATATATATATTTATGTACACAATAATTCAAATGTATGATTGTAATATGTTATATGTGCAGTGAAAAAAAGAAACAAAAGAAAGTAAATTAATAAGAGTAAGAGTAAGAAAGAAACATATTTAAAGTATAAATGACAAACACAAAATAATATATATAACAACACAGTCTGCCCGACAATGTCGGGCGCGTGCCAAGAGACAATGTCGGGCGCGTGCCAAAGGAACAATGTCGAGGGCTCAACGATGACTTGTGAGGACACTACGGCAGCTACTGGTACTGGACTGTCAGGATGCTTCAGTACGATACTGTATTTTCACTCACACAGATGTAGTATCGGGGTTGTCTGCAGTCTTTTATTTCACACACACACATGTAGTATCGGGGTTGTCTGCAGTCTTTTATTTCACACACACACATGTAGTATCGGGGTTGTCTGCAGTCTTTATTTCAAACACACAGATGTAGTATCGAGTTTGTCTGCAGTCTTTTGTTTCACACACACACATGTAGTATCGGGGTTGTCTGCAGTTTTTATTTCAAACACACAGATATAGTATCGGGTTTGTCTGCAGTCTTTTATTTCACACACACACATGTAGTATCGGGGTTGTCTGCAGTTTTTATTTCAAACACACACATGTAGTATAGGGGTTGTCTGCAGTTTTTATTTCAAACACACAGATATAGTATCGGGGTTGTCTGCAGTCTTTTATTTCACACACACACATGTAGTATCGGGGTTATCTGCAGTTTTTATTTCACACACACAGATGTAGTATCGGGGTTGTCTGCAGTCTTTTATTTCACACACACAGATGTAGTATCGGGGTTGTCTGCAGTCTTTTATTTCACTCACACAGATGTAGTATCGGGGTTGTCTGCAGTCTTTTGTTTCACTCACACAGATGTAGTATCGGGGTTGTCTGCAGTCTTTTGTTTCACACACACAGATGTAGTATCGGGGTTGTCTGCAGTCTTTTGTTTCACACACACAGATGTAGTATCGGGGTTGTCTGCAGTCTTTTGTTTCACACACACAGATGTAGTATCGGGGTTGTCTGCAGTCTTTTGTTTCCCACACACAGATGTAATAGAACTGCCATTTTTCACTCACACAGATTTATAAGGGTTGTCTCTACAGATGTTGATGTCACGCAGTGCTGAATCTTTGTATGTCAATCAAAAATAGAAAAGGAGAAGCAATGACCTTAGTATAGGACCAGTAGATGTTAAGTCCAAATTGACAGATGAGAGACTCGATTCTTTATTAGGTCTTAGACGCCAGAAATATAAGATGATGAAATGATTCTTTCAGCTTCTGGATATTGATTTACTGCGCTGATATTAGAACTTTCATTTGTGACACAGTTACGCTCAGTTAAGGTCAAAGTCAATTTAGATTAGCCAATGAAAAAAAAAATTGAAGGCTCCGGCTCAGCTGTGATGTCATATGGCTAGTTGAATGACCTTCAGTTGAATACTTGTAGACTGGCTTTACTTTAATAATAACGTGTGACTGGCTGGTTACGATATAAAATAGTAAATGAAGAATAAAGTCAAGCTTAAGTTGCAATATTGTCACCTTTAATATTATGTACTTGTAGTAGAATAATGCTTGACAGACTTCACGATCTTACTGGCGAAAAAATAGTTCCTCCGTGTTCCTTCGTGTTCCTTCGTGCCCCTCCATCTTCCTTCGTGTTCCTCCATGTTCCTCCGTAATCCTCCATGTTCCTCCGTGTCCCTCCGTGTTCCTCCGTGTCCCTCCGTGTTCCTCCGTGTCCCTCCGTGTTCCTTTGTGTCCCTTCATGTACCTCCGTGTTCTTTCGTGTTCCTTTGTGTTCTTTCGTGTTCCTCCGTGTTCTTTCGTGTTCCTTCGTGTTCCTTCGTGTCCCTCCGTGTTCTTTCGTGTTCCTCCATGTTCCTTCGTGTCCCTTCGTGTTCTTTCATGTTACTCCGTGTCCCTCCGTATTCCTTTGTGTCCCTTCGTGTTCCTACGTGTTCCTTCGTGTTCTTTCGTGTTCTTTCGTGTTCCCCGTGTTTCTCCGTGTTCTTTCGTGTTCCTTCGTGTTCTTTCGTGTTCCTCCGTGTTCCTTCGTGTCCCTTCGTGTTCTTTCGTGTTCCTTCGTGTCCCTCCGTGTTCTTTCTTGTTCCTTCATGTCTCTCCGTGTCCCTTCGTGTCCCTTCGTGTCCCTTCGTGTTCCTCCGTTTTCTTTCGTATTATTTCGTATTCTTTCGTGTTCCTCCGTGTTCCTTTGTGTTCCTCCGTGTCCCTTCGTGTTTCTTCGTGTTCATTCGTGTCTCTCCGTGTCCCTTCGTGTTCCTCCGTGTTCTTTCGTGTACCTCCGTGTTCTTTCGTGTTCCTCCGTGTTCTTTCGTGTTCCTTCGTTTTTCTCCGTGTTCATTCGTGTTCATTCGTGTTCTTTCGTGTTACTCTGTGTTCCTCCGCGTTCCTTCGTGTTCCTCCGTGTTCTTTCGTGTTCCTCCGTGTTCCTTCGTGTCCCTCCCTGTTCTTTCGTGTTCCTTTGTGTTCCTCCGCGTGCCTTCGTGTTCATCCGTGTTCTTTCGTGTTCCTTCGTGTTCCTTCGTGTTCCTCCGTGTTCGTTCGTGTTCCTTCGTGTTCCTCTGTGTTCCTTCGCGTTCTTTCGTGTCCCTTCGTGTTCCTTCGTGTTTCTCTGTGTTCCTCCGCGTTCCTTCGTATTCCTTCGTGTTCTTTCGTGTTTCTTCGTGTTCCTTCGTGTTCCTCCGTGTTCGTTCGTGTTCCTTCGTGTTCCTCTGTGTTCCTTCGCGTTCTTTCGTGTCCCTTCGTGTTCCTCTGTGTTCTTTCGTGTTCCTACGTGTTCTTTCGTGTTCCTCTGTGTTCCTTCGTGTTCTTTCGTGTTCCTTTGTGTTATTTCGTGTTCCTATGTGTTCTTTCGTGTTCCTCCGTGTTCCTTCGTATCCCTCCGTGTTCCTTCGTGTTCCTTTGTTTTCTTTCGTGTTTCTCCGTGTTCCTTCGTGTCCATCCGTGTTCCTTCGTGTCCCTTTGTGTTCCTCCGTGTTCCTTCGTGTTCCTCGAGGTTGTGACAACCTTATGCCAGTATATTATCTATATTATAATTATGTTCGTCGCTCAAGATTTTGGACGAAAAGAAGAAGTAAAGGAATGTTCACTCTCTTATTTCTGCGGATAGTCACCTTTCGAAAAAACAAGAGGGGGGGGGAGAACAAGTATTCACAAAATAGCAGGGCCGAACCGTTGTGACCAAGAAAGATCACTCTTTTTTATTTCTACCTCACGTAAAAAGAAAATGCCATTTTTATTTATCACGCGTAAGATTGGCGTTTTCCATCCCCCTTCGTCCTGAGGGAGGTTTGGACTAGGAAGTAAACTATCGTCAACTTCGAAGTAACATCCGAAACATATGGAGCTGTGCTCCAAGTCATTTTAATAAGTTTACTAAGAGTAAGCTATGGGGAGTAGAAAATGTATTGTTCTACTTCGACGACATTTGTATTTTTACACTTTTTTGCGCTTTAAAAGAGAACGGCTTTACACTACAGCCAGATAAACTTGAGGTAGGCTACACTGGTGTGAAAATTTCTGGGTCATAATGTGGGACAGGGAGTTATCAAATCTGATACTAGCAATGTAAAAAAGATCATGGAATTTAAAACACCCACTACAAAGAAACAAATGCGTAATTTGATTGGCCTTAAGAGAAAAAATCTATTTAGTATGCATATAAGCGGAACATAATTTAAAACAACATATATAAGTAGTTTTTCATATTATCATGTGAACTGCATCTGTCCACTGATGATATGGAACACTAAACTGAAGGAATTTTGTTTTACGGAAATTAGTTTTTTCTTGAGGCTTTGAATAAGAGATTGACCCTTTACAAAACAATTAGATCAATTAGATACTCATTATAAGACATCAGTTAAGCCAGGTTCACATCCAACTTCATATTCACTTTCATCTATCCCTTGGTCTGCTGGACGGTTTGGGCACCACACAAGATCTGTCAACCTTCTTTTTCCATTCTTTTCTGTCATTTGCATTAGATAGAATTTGATTCTGATATTCTTTCTGAAAATATTGAAACCTACCTTTTACCTGCATGGGTGGACCACTTCGGGGGCGATTTTGATTTTGTAACCTTGTTAAGTTGAATTTCAAATTAAAAACCAAGCCAAATGATTCTTTAAAATGTTATTGGCTTAGACAATGAACAGGTGTAGATCAGAGTGAGACGATCAGCTATAAAACGGTTAAAATATCAATAAATAGTAGCAAATCACCGTATTCCCTTTTCAAATATAATTTATATTGACAAAGATGATGATCCACTTCACAATGTGAGACACAATGTTTCTTTGTCATTTGCAGATCTGGTGGAAGGGCAGCGTGTGATAACATAAACTCTCTTTGTTATCTTTTTTTAAATTTTTTTTTATTTTATACTTTCAAAACTCAAAACCTTCGTTTTCTTTTTCTTTTAAAGAATTTTAAGAATAGAAAGATTGTTTAGGGATATTCCAACTTTCGTCGACACCCTTTTTTTAAAGCCAAAAATGTTTTGGATTTGTTGAAGTATGTAGATTAAATCTAAAAAATGCACAAAACAGAACCCTGTAATTCAATACTTATTATACAAATGGCCCTCGATAGAAAAAGGTTGCCCACCCCTGGTTTAAGATATTATGATATCGGATTTTCACTATCTATTCTAGTTTAGAAGATCTAAACGGGACGGACAGACCACACAAAACTAATAGCGTCTTTTCCACTTTCGGGGCCGCTAAAAATCAATTATCGAAAATCATATTGCCCAAAAGAAGAAATAATTTTTTAAATGTTTTTTTTTTTTCTATTTAAGCGTGATAAAAAGACAATGCAAAATATGTGTATAAATGTAAAATAACAAGTGTGACTTTTAAAATAATGTCTACTAAAATAGACTACAAATTTTTTGCTAGAGATCCCTACAGGAAACTTTTATTGATACTCTATATTAAGGGGTATCTGATTGTATTAGGAATGGTGTTAAGGTTCAGTATTAAATTTCTTTTTTTGTATGTACTTTTTCATATTAAAATAATTATTTTAATAAAATGCATTTTATAATTTATGTTTTATACACAAATGACATTCAGCAATTATTGGCCTTATTGCAGGTGACGAAAATCTGTACCATTCAACAATTAACACCTTTCCATTAGGACTAAAACAGAAAGATTTAAAAACTCTTTTATCCCATTGTAGGTCAGAGTGTTACAAGATCAGCTGTCGTCATCGAGAAGTTCATAGAAGTCTAATTCATAAGGCGCTGGTTGTGAATGTGTATGTGTTCGTGAGTGAATGTTGTTCGAATTTTTCATTTATACTGTTATTGTACAGTAGTTACGCTGAGGTTGTCAATTGTAGTCAAACTGAATTTCCATTTGATTGGATCAATAAAATTATCTTCTTATTTAAGATCCTTATTTTATGCAGACTAAATTTCCAGTTTAAAATAGTGACATTGAGAAATTATGTAATATATATGGCTCCTTTTGTCTCGGAAGGCAATGAATGCGCCCGTCCATTTATTTATTTAAGATGCATAACAACAGCAGATTACATTTTTTGTGTCGCACTGTGGTAAATTTCATAGTCTTCATATTTTGGACGGTATTTTAAACTTAAAGCATTAAATCTGAAACTTGTATTGTTCTCTACGACTACATTTTCTGTTATTATTCTCTTTGTACATTAATTGTCGTTGTCATTTCTTTTTGTCACTATTTTATTTAATTACATAGAGGTATCAACTAACAAGACACTTACAAGACACTTCAGACAAATAGTTAGATAGAACTAAACGACAAAAATAGTAACAATAGTAACTTATATAGCATATACGTATTGGTCTCTAAAGGATGTCAGGCTATTAATGATGTGACTATATTTATGAATTTTGTAGTAAGTATTTTGCATGTTTAATACAAACATGTAAAATATTTTTAAATTTTTTTTTTCTTAATAGAAGCTTATCTTCTCGACGAACTGTAGTGAATTCAGAACAACGCCGCACGAATTGTCCTTTGGAAAACAAGATGAGATTCTGCTACTGCGCTGTTACGCAGGATGGCTGCCTGGTCGTGCGGTTTGCGCGCTGGACTGTCGTTCGGATTTATCGACGGTCGAGGGTTCAAACCCTGCCCGCTCCCATCCCCCGTCGTCCTGCGGGAGGTTTGGACTAGGAAGTAAACTATCTTCAACTCTGAAGGAACATCCGAATTATGTAAAACATTTTACAAACAAACAAGCACACTCCATTGGTTTCCCGTGAAAGCGAGAATTGACTACAAGGTGGCCAGTACATATACAATAAAGAAATGCCCTTGCACCTTGGTGAACTGATCACTCCATATGTCTCTTATAGAACGCTGCGCTCCATGGACCCAACGCTACTAGGGGTGCCACGTTTCTCTCTCAAAAGCTACGGTCTGCGGGCTTTTTCTGTGTTTTGAACTCACTCCCCATTGATCTCAGACAGACAACATGCTACGCCACTTTTAAGAAGAACATTAGGACCTATCTGTTTAAAACTTTTTAAAATAAGTTTGTCATTTTAGCTCTCGTGTTTATGTTTGTAATGATATCACAGCGCCTTGTTTGTTCACGGCGCTCTATAAATTAAATAATTATTATTATTAATGCAATTGGTTACTCAAAATCACGTAACTGTAAATTTTATTTGTGGAGTTGTAGTCTGGACAGACAAACTTTTCCCCTTGCCACTTATCACGTGACTTGAGAAACCAACTCAATTTACTGTCACAAGTTTAAAATCACCAGTCGCTGCAGCCTTTTCAGCCTATCCGTGGTGGCTCATCAGAGATTAACTCTGAGTTCAGAGCAAGATGGACTACTCTTCCCGTAATGTTGGAACTAGAAACTAGGCATGCGGTGTAATGCCTTAAGCCCCCAAACATATCTAGTAACCCTCCAAACGCGCCACCTTTTTAAATCTCGGAGTTGGGGACATTCACATAAAATATGTGACACTGTCGCCACACTCTCTCCTCGTAGCTCGGACGGAGCTGGGCGATATTTGCACGGACGATGCTCCGTCCAACAGTGCGCAACTATCGATTGTTTTGTCCTCTCTAGCTGTCGCTATGGATCGTCGTTCACCAAATGCTTCCTTACCGTGTGGATCTATCCTGTATATTGTTGAATTGCTATAGGGATCATATGAAAGTAGTCCAGGGATAAAGGAACTGAAAGTAACACTTGCCGTGGCTGATGTAATAGCTCCATGATTCCATTGTTTTTAAGTAACGTTGTAATCTGATAATGGAACGTGTTGTAAAGGTCTGGCCAGAGATGACAAGTCTACTCGATCTTGTGTTTTATTAACATCTTATGGGTAACATTATCGAAATAAGGGATTCACTGATATTTACTTCGCTTACAGTTCAGATCAGATAAATGATTTATTCATTACGTAATAGAACTATTAGGGAAAGTTCCCAAATCGCCAAAAGATTGGAACCGCTGCCATCAATACTTCTTTTTGTTTTTCAAAATCTCATATCTGTACGTCCATTTCATGTGGTCTAGTGAGTGATTCAAAGTGAACGTGGTCTAGTGAGTGATTCAAAGCGAAAGTGGTCTAGTGAGTGATTCAAAGCGAACGTGGCCAAGTATCAAACCAGAGTTTCTAATCTAAATCTGATTTGTGTTCGAATAGCTTTAAAACATAATGAGCTACAGCCAGACAACCGAGTCTAATTATTTCTTGTGGCCTCACATTAATTTCTTTCCCTTCAATGACATCAGTGGGAAGGATTTCTTGAATTTTGAAAGAGCGATGACAACATTTGTCATACCAACAGTGTCAGCCGTAGGCATTGTGGGAAACCTAATCAACATCGTTGTCCTATATCGTGGCAAGTGCAACAAAAGTTCAACGTTACTCATCCTTGCCCTGGCTGTGGCAGATACCGTCTATCTCTTCGGCACCAACAACATCGCTATGGAGTTCTACCACAATGGCTCCGCCTACGGCTTTGAATACACCGAGACTCTGGCTGAGTTCTTGTACTACTTGGTCCTAATAGAGCTCGTGCTAGAAGTCTTTGGGAAGATCTCCTCCTTGATGCTTCCTGCCGTCATCACCCTAGACAGGCTGGTGGCGGTCTTGTCCCCTTTCCAGTATCCCAGAATAATGACGCTAAACAGAGCCCGCGTCGCCATAGGTTTTGTGTATCTGTTCGCAGTGTTGGATTTCTTTCTTTATTCCGTCAAATATTCATTCGTGTACGCGCCTAGTCCAATAGATAATTCCACAATGGTGGGACTCATAGGGAAATCGTCGTTTTATAATAATCACCAAGACGTTTATGAAGTGTTTATTTTAGTTCCCATATATTTATTTGGTCCAGTGCCTCTTCTTTTCACGTTACTCGGCTGCATTGGTCTGGGAATACTAATAAGAATGCAAGAGAAAAATCGGAACTCCATGCTTTCGAGGACTGGATATGACAATAAAAACAAATGCTGGAATCAGATTTATCACTGCATCAAACACGTGTTTCATCAATCACTGCCAAAGCAGCTTCAACTACCCATTCAGCTAAGATATAATTCCTCGACATCACTACAATCTATCAAGATCGTGCAAGAAGAGACTAATACTAAAACACCAATCAAAACTATAGATCTTAAGTCTCACAAAGACCAGGTCAGTAAAGTGAAAAGTATTTCATATTGTAACAATGACATTCTTACAGTGATGGCAAGTCAAACAGACACTTGCGTCCAGCAAAGTAAAGATTTAAAGAAAGCGGTCCCTTCAAAGCCAAACACAATTAAGAAAATGCGACAATGGCGAACCACCAAAACTCTTCTCTCTGTCTGCATTGTCTACTGCTTGGCGAACATGTTCAACTTCCTTGGCATGCGGTTATTTCACGACCCGTCTCTTCCAACCAATATGGCGATGCTTGTTGAGAAGTTGCGCAAATTGGTTCTTGTCATCAACAGCGCATGTAATTTTCTTTTTTACGTTGGATTCAACAGAAACTACAAAGGACGATATCGAAGTATAATTTCTTTCTGCTTCAAAATGAAATGAATTGGATCATAGCTGTTCATATTGTCTTTACACAATTACATTCCTAAATCAAATGGCTCATAGCTGTTGTTTGTATTGTTTTTACACAAGTACATTCTTAAATCAAATGGCTCATGGCTGGTGGTAATGTGTTTACACAAGTACATTCTTAAATCAAATGGCTCATGGCTGGTGTTATTGTGTTTACACAAGTACATTCCTAAATCAAATGGCTCATGGCTGGTGTTATTGTGTTTACACAAATACATTCCTAAATCAAATGGCTCATGGCTGGTGGTATTGTGCTTACACTAGTACATTCCTAAATCAAATGGCTCATGGCTGGTGGTAATGTGTTTACACAAGTACATTCTTAAATCAAATAAATGGCTCATGGCTGGTGGTAATGTGTTTACACAAGTACATTCTTAAATCAAATGGCTCATGGCTGGTGTTATTGTGTTTACACAAGTACATTCCTAAATCAAATGGCTCATGGCTGGTGTTATTGTGTTTACACTAGTACATTCCTAAATCAAATGGCTCATGGCTGGTGTTATTGTGTTTACACTAGTACATTCCTAAATCAAATGGCTCATTGCTGGTGGTATTGTGTTTACACAAGTACATTCCTAAATCAAATGGCTCATTGCTGGTGTTATTGTGTTTACACTAGTACATTCCTAAATCAAATGGCTCATTGCTGGTGGTATTGTGTTTACACTAGTACATTCCTAAATCAAATGGCTCATTGCTGGTGTTATTGTGTTTACACTAGTACATTCCTAAATCAAATGGCTCATTGCTGGTGGTATTGTGTTTACACAAGTACATTCCTAAATCAAATGGCTCATGGCTGGTGTTATTGTGTTTACACTAGTACATTCCTAAATCAGTTCGCGATGCGATATCGACACTCTTTCTCGACAGGCAAGCTGCTAACTGAACGCAGTGAATCTATTAACATTAAAGTGAATATTTCTCACAAAGCTTGTAATATCAACGCACTCTTTCTGTCTGTCTGTCTAGTAAAATTTACACGTTATTTCTTTAACACCCAATCTCGAATTAAGTTGAAATTGGGCACAATTATTTCTCTTACAAGGCAACACAATAATCAATTTAAAAACTCAACATTTAAATAATTAACTATTGGTAATAATTTTTTTTGGGGTATCGAACAGGGGAAGGAAATAGTAATTGACTGGTGTGGTGGTATAAGCTTAAATAGTCCACTTTATACTAAATAGGTGGACATTTTAAAGTTTGCAGCTAACATTAGATAACAATAAACCCCCTATATTTTCATAAGCTATTCGAAGGCTTGAGGAGGCTTTAGGATTCTTCGAGTTCGAATCCAGGTCTTTCATTGGTAACATTCCCCCAGATACCACATTCTGCCTCCCCCTTTCCATCCTTCTCCCCCAACAGGTCCAGACCAAGCAGGAAATAGCGCTAAACAAAAACAATAGGTAAAATTAATATGCGCAGATTTTTTGTTGTTGGTCTAGATCAGGGGTTCTCAGTCTGTGGGTCGCGACCCATTTGGAGGTTGAATGTCATTTACCAGGGGTCGCCTAAGACCATCGGAAAATTGTTTTGCTTTTTGGCAATTTTGTATCGCAAGTTTGTTGTTTGTTTCTGTGTTGTAACAAGCATGATTGTACCATAGCGGATGTAGATTTACACTAGTGGTATTATTGTAATGGGACATTAAACTGCATTATTACCAAACAAATTAAGAAACGATCGTCAAGCTTCAATGAAAAAAAAAGTGGGGGAGACAAATAATAAACACGGACTTACTGCCTGAGCATACAGAAGGCATTTTTAGTGAATGTAACATCCTGGTTACAAAGTAGACAGGCTTTTATATTGGCTTTTCTTTGTTTTTCTTTTTTTTTTATACTTGTCGTTCAAAACTAGATGTTGAAATGCACATTTCCGTTGATGCAGAATACATTTTTCAGCAAATGAATTTACAGTCCATCAATACGTCGAAACACCATTGCAAGATTAAACATTTCTTTGGTGAAGATCTAATCACGTCTTTTACAATATTAAGCATCCAGCTTGATGAATCCACAGGCGTTGTATATTGTTCACAATTACTAATTTCGGTATACTTAAGATATATACATAATGGCGATTTTAAATATTAGTTTCTATGCAAATCTCTATAAACGACTTCTACAAGCGCGTGACGTAATTGACAAAGTTGGTTACATTTGAAAAAGTAAATACTTCTTGGAAAAATGTTTGTAGTGTCTGCACAGAAGGTGCTCTAAGTATGCTTGGATCTTGGTCTCAATGTCAATGTTTTGTACAGAATGAGTCACCATAAGAATACATCGTAACTCACTGTATATTTCATCCACATATATTAGCAACGTCAATAATATTTCTCTTCTATGTCAGTTACAATATTCTGGATCAACTGTTGGTAGTCATTCTGTTCTATATGAGATGTTTTCGAGATTTCCTCTTCCATTTCCAACACCTTTTCTTTCTGGACCAGGATTTTTCTGCCTTTCAGTTATCAAGTCTAAATACAGAAATAAACTTGATGCAAAAAATGTTAATTTATAATCTAATGTAATAAAAACAAACTCAACCTTCGCACTAATTTATGGTGCTTGATTAGTAATACTTTTTAAATTGTAAAGTATGTATGTCACGCGAATATTATAAACAGGCAATAAAAAAGTAAATAAATGAAAGTCATAAAATATGATTTTTAAAAAATAATAGCACTAATTTAATTTACACTAAATAAATATGATACGTTTTCTAACAATTAAATTAACATCATCAATATTAGGGTATATACATTCTGAGAACCGTTTTATAACATTTACTAAATCACATTTACCTAGACCTATGACAATTTTTTTTCTATGGTTGGGGGTCGCCTCCTTGTGACAAATTGTATTAGGGGGTCGCAGTGCTAAAACGGTTGAGAACCGCTGGTCTAGATCTATAACAAATTTAAACGCATGGCTGATCCAGACTAATTGATACAACCACGCATAATATAAGTTGTGTTTTTTTTAAGCCTTTTTAAAATTTTCTTGTATACGTATTCCGTTACATTGTATGAGTTGAATAACAACTTTCTCAAACTTGTATCGGAAGGGATAGAGTTTGATGTCTGTCTGCCCCCCCCCCCTCCTCAATGAAATCAGAAGAAGAAATATATTTAGAAGTTTTCTTAAAAAATTCTGGACACTTACAATCTATTGAATTCAATGTCAGGCAGTGTCATTTTTGCAAATCTAATATGCAGATTGAATAATTTAGTCTCCCATTATATAAGACTGACCAGTGTATCTTTTATGATTTGATAAAAATGTACAACCTGTTTCAAAACATTCAATTGTAATATATAAATGTATGACTTTTCAAGACCTTATCTGAAGGCATCCTAGCAATGTAAAGTTAATTATTATTATTACTGAACTAGCACTAGTACTGAAAAAATAAATATTATTAATTTTAATTTAATATTAGAATTCGTATTGTCAAATGTGAAAGTTAATTATTGTCATGGGGTGACCCCAAAAAAAAGCCAGCATCATTGTTATTTATCTGTTACGCTTAGAACTCAAAAACTAGAAAGGCTATTTCAATGTCAATCGGACTATATTTTGTAGCCTGCTCGCGTAGGTGCAACAACTACATAGGATCTTTTGCAACACTTTTAGTGTTTAAGCTCATGATTAAAAGTAAAGTTCCCATTTCAGACCTTGCGATCTATATGGCTGCTATATTATGGCAGATGATGTTAAGGTCAGCTGTTTCGTTGGCTAATGTTTAAAGAGCAGGGTGTCATGACGACCAACCGCCTTTATTTTCCCAATCTAAAATCAGGCACCCATTTGAGTCGAGTGGACTCAGTGGCGCCCTAAAAATCCCGAAATTCAAAATCTCATTTTTCACCGAGATTCGAACCCAGGATCCCAAGTTCGGAAGCCAAGCGCTTAACCACTCAGCCACCGCGCCCCTAAAACTAATGATTCAAATCCTTTTTATTCAAATAAAATATAAACATGACATGGAACATACAATAGCAGCACCAAGTTGTAAAGTGTGTTGAGAGAAGTTGAAACCAATATGGTAAAACATAATTAAGGACTAGAACCAAAGACCTCTATACCGGCCACATCGCAAAGCAGAGACCAGGTCCCAGACTAACATCCAACTTGATCATCCAGGTCACCATGTATACAGTTTTGTATTTCTTGAATCCTTTTTTCTTTCTTTCTACATAATATCATGTAATAACTTAAGGGAGGAAACTCAATGATATACAAATGTTTATTTACAGTAGGAAATCACAAACACATAGAACAATGTCTGCCTTGAGTGCTGCATCTTTACAAGCCCAAGATCTGGGTGGAACTCCATTATCTTTTTTCTCATATCAACATCCTTCTCCGTCTAGTCTCTAGCAGTGCGCACCTTCTGCAATAACTTGGATGGCGGTGTGCATGGCAGGGTTATAACATCTAGGAGGACGACCGTCTTGAACAAATACTCTCATCGAAACTAAGAATTCGACTTTAACATGAAGTAAAAACCTTTACTCTCTTGGCTATCCAAATAGATTTTTTAAAGTTTCCCTTTCAGACCTTGTGGTCTATAGGTCATCTGTCTGGCCCACGGTTGACGAGGGTGTCAAGTGGCCAGCACTATTTTTCCCCAACTAATGTCAAGTGCCCATTAGAAATTGTGTTGACTCATAGGCGCCCGAATATCCCGAAATTAAAAATCCTAGTCTCCATCAGGATTTGAACCCGGGTCCATAAATTCGGAATCCAAGCGCCTTACCGCTCAGCCACCGCGCCTCCGTTATTCTAAATATCTACCTATAAAGTTCAGGAAAAAAAAAAGACGAAACGTGTGTAGGTATGTTTTATTTGAGGCAAATATCTCTATGCTGAAATTGACTTGTATGGACACATATTTGAATTACACAAACAGAAGGGTCTCTCTCCGGGGGCTTTTGTAAAAGTGGATTAGAAATTTTCAGACCCCTCAATCACTTGGACTGAAATGATGACGTTTTCGTGGCCAATACCATCAATACCATTACCCACGACGATAACACGACGTCATGGAGCTGCCTTTTGGGCACTGGATATTTTGGCGCTAAAAATGTCGGAGATTGATAATATATGTATATTTAATTGACTCTTTTAAAAGATTGGTTTATGTTTAACTTTTGAATATGTGTTTGTGTTCAAGTTATGTACTTTTTTAAAGGTGTACATCATTATTTTATTTCCCATTAGATCTAGAAAAAAAATATTTGTTCAACTAATGAAGATGTTACTGACGTGGTCAAAGAGTAATGCAACCTTGTAATATCTATAAACTAGAAATATATATTAGACGTATGGTTGAGATGCATAGGCCTAAACCGCTTGGCTACCTATCAAGGGGTTTGAATTTTGAAGTCCGAATCAGCTGACTTGTGTTTGCTGAGCGCCTTAAGTTAGCCTTCCGAAAGCCACTTCCCCACAGGTCTACAAAAGAGACTAGACCGTTGTGCAATGATCATGATATAAGCATGAAAGATAAACTATACAATAGCAATTACAAAATTAGAGAAAGAGAAAGTAGCAGGGGCTTAACTCTTTCTCTCCTAACTGACGATACCAGCGTTGATTCCACCAGAATGTGGTAAATAATTACAAAGAGAAAGAGTTAATGTAATGCGTGTGTGTGTGTGTTGTGTGTTTCTATGGTGACGGTGGGATGTAGTTAGCGATTGGTTGCGAATGCTGCAAGATAGGCAGCATTGTCGTCAGCGTTAGGAAAAGAAGTCTTATTATAGTGAGTTAGATTCTGTTCAAATTACCAACTCATAATTAATATTATTACTAAAGTCTACTATATTTATTTTATTTCATATCAAGGTGTTTCTGTCTATGTTATAATAGTTATATTTAGTTCTGTTCACAAGGAAATCATTCAAGTTATTTTGTTTTATTAGTTAAGATATATTATGCCCACAATTATTTAGTTGTCTACCGGCAGTTTGGTGCTACACGTCAACGACCTCCGATAAATAAAAAGAAGGGGGGGGGGTTAATAAACAGATTTGTAAAATATAGAAAGTTGAACTTTGCAAATGAAAGGCAGGTGATCCAGACAATGGAGAGGGACAGGATGATTGAGAGGTTGGTGTCACTGGTCACTTTAAGGTCAGGATTATTGAATTAGTAGCTCAGCCATGATGACGCTTGATTGGAGGAGTCTGTGACTACGTTACTTGATCTTACAGTATGCTGCTGCTTTAGTTTTTAAAGTGCAGCTTTAGGCTTCATCTTGCGTTGACTGACTTAAAAAGAGAGCTTCTGGCAGGAGGCGGATTCAGACCGAGACAGCTGGAGATCACTTTAAAATGCCGCGAGGGATACACATTGGAGACCAAAAGTAATTCTACAGATTAGGACTGCGAAAAAAAGAACTTTAAAACGATCTCCTGTAGACCAATGCTATGTCCTCTTTAATCTTCGGACTCAAAGACAAACTTTATTATTACATGGACGATTAACAATAGAACTGTATCAATGTATTGTACTATGTTGTAATACATTAAATGATAGGCCTTGTGTCTTACCTTAATTGGGAAGAGTTTCTTAAACCCCTAAAACGCGTGCGGTAGTTTAGCCTCTAAACATCAGAATAGTAATTCCATTTTGTATGTACTCATTGTAAAATAGCTCAGCACTTAAAGAGTTAAAGACAAGTGTAAGAAAAAAAAAACATCTCCTTGAGACATGAAAGAAAAATCAAGAATTTGGATTATCATTATTAATGCGATCTTCAAGCGTCTGAATATGTTACGCCCGAAACACTACAAGATAACAATAATCACATGGACTTAAAAGTTCTAAGGAGAATTAATTACGTTTTTACATTAATAATTTATTACATTTAGAATCCAACTAATTAAAAAGATCACACACAAAGATCGAATAAAAATATGTTTATACTATCTCTGAGTTTGAATCAAATCTAGAATATGAATAGTGTTTTATAAATGAGTTGGTCTGTTCTCAGCCAGAGTTAAATTATTACGTCAAGTAAGAAGGTGATTGTTCTCTGTAGTGTGGGTCTCTGTATTCCTTATTGTATCTGTGTGTCTGTTCATTCTTTAAACCTTTCAATAAATAAACACATACATGAACTTAACATATATACACTATCTTCAGTAACATATACACCATCTTCAGTAACACAAACACATCTTCAGTAACATAAACACATCTTCAGTAACATATATACCATCGTCAGTAACTTATACATCATTTTCAGTGATATATACCTTCTTCAGAAACATACACCATCTTTAGTAATATATACACCATCTTAATTAAACTTATAACATTATCAGTAACATATACCATCTTCAGAAACATATACCATATATTCAGTTGCATGTCAACCATCTTCAGTAACCATCCACTTTCTTTCAAATACATGAACGATGAAATATTAATTTTAAATTAAATCTCATAGACTTTATGTCTCGTAGAGAGGGAGATAAAAATTGATATTTTTTTTAACAACATCATATATATTGATCCTTAAAATAAGATAAGATATAAACATAGAAAACAATTAAAGGTTTAGTAAGCATGTCGCTCTTCAAATAGCAGTATTGTTTTTTGTTGACGAGTAGCTCTTTTGGTTTGTAGCTCCAATCAGCTAATCCAACTTTCCCTGTTATCATATGTATAAACTCATCTCACATGTTTGAATAAAAGATCTAAATTACCTATCTAGGTTGTAGAGTCTACGATTATGCAGTGTTATCTACTGGTAGTTTAAGAAGTAATTCAAAGCTTTCGCTAATTAAGTTGAGTCATTGTAAGCACTTAGAGCTAGTCTAGCAGACATAGAGCAATAGAGCCTTGCTATGTTTGAGATTTGATCCAAGTTTCCCTTTTTTTTCTCTACAAAATTTCTTTTTAGTCCTGTGTGAGGACCCCACCAATCAGAGGCCCTGGAAGGCTGCCACGTTTGCCCATGCCTAAGGCCCTGTCGTGGAAAGGTCTGTTAATAGAAGCAGTTATGGTGTATATTTATAGTTGTATCATAAACAGAGTCGATTTCTGAACTTGAAATCGACTAAGAAGACTGGTGACTTTCCTGGTACATCCTTTAAACTCTGTGGCATTTTACGTCTCGAGAAACGATCCTTTCTCTTTGCAACTTCTTGTGTGACTAAAGAGGCCAATCCTTGATACACAGCTGCGATTACAAGTTAGGCATATGTAATCACCAGGCGCCGTTGCATTTTCACCTTTCTTTCTGCTTCTGTTGTGTATGACATCTGCAATCCGTGACCCTTCCTTTATGCACTCTTTCCATGTGGATCTATCCAGTGCCACCTCTTCCCAGCTGCTAGTGTCGATTTTGAAGAGCTTCATGTCGCGTTTGCTTACATCCGTATAACGTAAAAGTGGGCGACCAGCGGTTTTCCTGCCTTCTATTAGATCGCCATACAGAATTTCCTGTGGAAGTCGACCTACTGGCATTCTACTGCTGATAATAGAGCGGATGTCCTGGCACCCTGCTCTTCGTAGTTTTACAGTTTTAGAAATACAGAAACATTTTAGTATTTATGTGTAGCACTGTGTAGACTGAAATTCTAGATTACGTGTAGCACTGTGTAGACTTGAAATCCTAGATTATGCAGTCCAGTTACTTGTCGAATGTGTCCTCGTTATAAAAGTAATGACCAGAAGATATGTGAGGTCAGCAACATTTTCTATAACTTTCATTTAAGTTTCGATTCAGCCCAACGTAAAAGAGAAAATTGCAAGCGCTGTTTAAAACCATAATCGTCATTCGGGTAGTCTCCAAGCCAATGGCTAGGTCTGAGGTCGGCTTATCGCTTGAGGCGAAATAGAACAATACGAAAAAATTGATGGTGTTGGCAACACTGTATACAGAACAAACAGACAACAAGGTCTTGGTCGTTCTGACTTTGCGTTTGTTGACAACTTTGAGTCGGACATCTGTTTTATTACCCTTTATCTCACTCTCTTTATTTCTATCTGTATAAGTCTTGTGGCAGGATTTGATATGAGTTTTTGTAACAAAATCCATTTTGAAGTCAAAAGAGATAGTACTCGCTATTAAACTACTCAATCCAGTTAATCTTACAATGTGCAGTCCGTGCGGATGAAGAATGGTAAAAGTTGTCAGTCTCGCTGCAGACGATACTTTATAAGGAACTTCCTTCTTGTTATTAGATGACGTTTTCTTTAACCGTAAAATGTTCTTGAAGAAATGTGTTTCCATTTTTGTGTTTCTCTTATTTGCTAACAAATTCTTGCGGTCCTTTGTATAAATGTGTATCCAAACAGCCAAAATAAAACAACCGATGACTGTAAGGATAAGATTAATAGGTCCGTATAGAATTACGAAAGCTTGAACAAGTAGAGTAAATAATTGCCGATTTGATTTATAAAAGGAAGATTTTGCAAAGATTCCCACAAAAGTACTATTGTTCCCTTCCTGGTGTGAGGTAATGTTAATATGAGAGTTTGGAATATATTGAAATGTAAACTGACTGCAGAATATAATATAAGGCAGTGTAGATATAAGATACGCGAATATTATAGCCGTGCGAACTCTAGTGACAGTCATCACTCTGGGATATCGGAAAGGCGTCATAGCTGCAACTAGTCTGTCAAACGTGATCAGGCAAGGTAACATCATTGAAGCAACCTTTCCAACGATCTCAAAACATTTTTGTATAAAGTAAACATAATATAAAGCTTTAGCCTGGGCCTCCGGGTAATCAAAACCCATTTTACGTCCGCGGTCGTACAGTTGTGATGGTACGTTATTGACACCAAACAAGAAGGTGGTATCAGCAGCCGCGAGAGCCAAGATGAGCCAGGTTGAACTCTTGTTTAATTTTCCTTTGAGAAGTATGATCATGTTTGAAATATTTCCTACAATTCCCAAGAATGAAATGGCTGGAATAACGAACTGCTCTGTTGCCTTTTCATAACATCTCCAAAAGTCCTCTTCCTCTTGACCTTCTAACACAGGAAAATAGTTGATGTGAGGCCAGACAAAATACGGGACATCCTCCTCCAGACTCTTGGTAACCATTGTGTTTGCAATCCTTTCTACTTTACTGAAACTCTACGCTTAAAGATGACTACGCGACATTTTCTATTTGTTAATTAAAATTCATAACAAAACTAATTTCAAAAGAAAAAAACAACTCTTGATTATGTTATCAATCCACTTAGCTATGACTGGAAGAGTTCTAAATCCCAAATGACATTGTGGATGAACAAAATAACGATATTTAACTCTCTAGCTACTGTGTTGGTAATTGCGTCAACATTTCTTTTGAATTATATTAGAGTCGCTGTGGGTACACACAAATACAGATAAATAGTAACAGAGTTTTGCTGATTCATTTATGCAAATATCTCATTTTTATTTCCCCTTGAAACATAGTGCAAAAATATCAATCGCATAAATGCAAGAGCTGAATTTATGAACTGTTGTCTAGGCAACGCATTAACCGATGAGAGAAAGTCAATAATAGCGAAGCTTTTAGAATGGTAAATAGACTTTATCTTACAAATGTTAACGCTATCACCCAGTGGATGAGGTAAAAACTTTGGCCGTGATAATTCGACATGGAACGAAATTTGGCTCAACGGCTTTAGTAATATCTGAGTGCCCTTTCTAACCTTGAAAGCAGATGATGTAATAATAATAATAATAATAATAATCTTTATTGTCCGTAAGGAAAGTTGTCTAACAAATTTGTGCATTACACCAAATAAAACGTTAGAACTATAAAGCTCATCTGCTTCTATGGACGACGGTCAACTAGGGTGGCATGCGGCCAACACTGGCACAGAAACTTTCTGTAACTTTCCTGAAAGTTGCGGTTCATACCCACGTAAAAGAGACAGTTGCAAGCGCTGTTTAAAACTATGACGGTCCTGCGGGTGGCCTCCATACCAATGGTCACATCAGAAGACGCACGTTCACCGCTGTAGTTGAAATAAAACAAGACAATAAAATTGATCGTGCTGGCAACACTGTACACAGCGCAGACAGACAATAGCGTCCTCGTCGTTCGACCTCCTCGTTTCTTGAGACTTTGACGACGTTCATCTGTGTGATTACGTTTCACCTCAAAATCTTTAGCTTTTTCCGCGGAAATCTCGTAAGAGGATTCGGAATCAAGACTAGTACCAGAGACCTCTATGTTCAAGTCACAAATGTCTGCTTCTATAGTTGATATTGAAGTTAGCCTACCATCTTGAACAGCGTGTGGATCGAGAGTTAAACATTTCGCCCTGTTCGCTTCAATAGATATTTTAAAAGGAATGATGTTCTCTGATTGGTTCTTATTATTACAACTTAATGTTGTCTTCAATCCTAATACTTTCTTCAAGAAAGTTGTTTTCCTTTCTGAAGTGTTCTTATTAGCCAACAAATTCTCTCGGCTAATCGTATAATATTTCAGCCAAATTCCCACAATGAGACAGCCGATTACAGTTAGAACAAGATTCACAGGTCCGTACACTAATACTACAATTCTAAAAAATAGAATAATAAATTGAGAATTTGATTTATAAAATGTAGACTTTGCAATGATCCCCACATATGTAGAGCTGTTTCCTTCTAGAGTTTCTTGCAATGGATGTGAAGTGATGTTACACTGATTCTCCGGAATATATTTAAACGTAAACTTTAGGCAGTATATAATATAAGGAAATATGGGTGTGAGGTACGCGAATATAATAGCTGCACGAACCCGGTTTACAGTCATTATTCTAGGATATCGGAAAGGCGATATTACAGCTACTAGTCTATCAAACGTGATCAAGCAAGGTAACATCATTGAAGACACCTTCCCAACTGTCTCCAAACATTTCTGTATAAATTGAACATAATATAACATTTTAGCCTGCATTTCGGGGTAATCAAAACCCATTCTGCTTCCACGGGCATACAGAAGTAATGGTATGTTATTGACACCAAGCAAGAAGGTGGTATCAGCAGCCGCGAGAGCCAGAATGAGCCAGGTGGAACTCTTGTTTAATTTACCCTTAAGAAGTATGATCATGTTTGAAATATTCCCCGCTATTCCTAAGAGAGAAATGGCTGGAATGATGAATCGCCCTGTTGCCTTTTCATAACATCTCCAAAAATCATCTTCATCTTGGCCTTTCAACACGGGGAAATAGTTGACATGAGGCCAGATGAAATAGTTATCATCCTCCTGCAAAGTTCTCTGCATCATCGTGTCAGCCGTACACATCTGTTATAGTAAAATGTCTGACTTGATGGTGTCACAATACTTTTCATAGACCACTTTTCTAGGGAACCGTACGTTTATGCAAGGTCACAAAGAAACGGAAATGACATTTCGTAACAATGCACATGCGCTTTGTCCTCTAGATGTCTCAATGAGAATGTGCACTGACAATAAAGGACACCACGATCTCCTAAACAGTAATGCTGAGTCTTTAATTCTGTCCGCATTTCTTTTTGAGCTGAACTTATTCGTATCTATGTGTAAGCATGGAACCAAATCAAATTATTAACAAAACTCTCTTTATATATTTACGCTGTTATCTCGTTTGACTTCTCTTTTCATATGTAGTGCAGTTTTAAAATAAATATATCAAAGGCATACAAAATGAATTTCAAAAAGTGTTTAATGTTGTCAAGGCAACACATTAACAAAGGGCTGTGTCAACAGTAAATGAAGCTTTTAAAATAATAAAATGATTGACCTTATCTCAATACTGTAATATTGTAATATAACAAAGTGTTTTTTTAACGTGACATTTTGAATATGGCATATAAATGTAACCTTCCTATCAGTAGTATTATCCAATAATATGATAACATTATATAACATGATTCAGGCGATTCTGACGGTAAATACACTTCATCCATGCGAGACCAATTATTATTGCACCAGAGTTCAAATTTTTTTTTCAAGCATCTCTTAATCAGGGCAGAGTACCAAGGGACTGGAAAGAAGCTAATGTCACTGCCCTATTTAAAATAGAGAATAATCTGACCCAGGAAACTACAGACCAGTATCACTAACTAGCATCACATGTAAAATCCTAGAACACATAATATGTAACTAATGTCAATATCACTTAACTCTTTCAGCCTGTTGCTAAAATAGCAATGGATGCGGGCAAAAATGGCTACCAGTTTTTGTTTACAATAGGGTTATAAAAATATTTTTTATCTCATAAACGGTAAATCACAGATAAATAAAGTTATATATCAAATTAAAGCAAAGATCTTCACCAACACAACTCTTTTAATCTTTTTGTAGTTTATTTAATTTGTATAGATGATTTTGCAGGTTGAATAGGATGGAAAAAAATAAAAGAGTAAAAAAATTTTTTTTTGTCTAGGTTTGTTATACATAATATATGTATAATATTGCTTGAAAAGAGTATATTTTGTACTCATTTTAAAGTAAATTCATTTTGATAAACATAAATCAAGTTTTTTTTTCCTAATTTCTTGCTTATTTATTTTAATTTAATTTTTTTTCTAAATTGCATTAATTTTAATTAAACTACTTTTTTTTCCATATCTATTATAAAATAATTTTTTTTAATTTCTTTATTATTACAGTCACCATAAATTATATATTAAACTACATAGATATGCATAAGAATTCTTTTTTACCCTTTCTTTATTCTTTTAAATGTAAATAATTTGTAATTTCATGTCTTAGATCATAGTCAAATTTTTTTCGCAATTTTTTTTTCTTTGCAATAACATCAATATATACTCTTTATTTTTTTTGTATTGACCATTTTGACTAAATACTTTTCATTAATTAGAAAGAGGATTCATTTCTGAATAATTTGATATACAACACTTAAACATGCAGTGAAGATTATAAAACAGATATTACCTTAGACGCGTAGAGTTGTAAATCCAATTCGAAATCATTTTTGGCAAAAAACAATATCCAGTGAAATAGGAATAATATTTACATTTTACACACACACACACACATATATATACATTTATTTACATTACATAGATGCTACTGCCACTACTCGAAAGCTATATTTTTGCCAGATCCTCATGGTATAGACGAAAACAATGTTTCACACAGAGCCGAGGTTGCGACGGGCAACCCGAGCAAAAGAATCTAGTCCGCTTCCGTTGTGATTGACTCTTGCAATAGACACAAGGGCGATCATTCTCTTCATAATGAACAAGATGAGGCCCAGGTGCTATTTTGCTGTCAGCTTTAACAGTCTTCACTTTCACCTGTCTGGGAACATCACCCAGTGCAGTGGCAGCATCAACTAAACCATCAATTAAAGTTTCTTTAAATTTTTTTAAAGAAAGCTTTTTTGAAGGCTGGTCACATGTAACCTGTGTGGCATTATAAATGATGAGGGCATTAATCTGTGCAATTTCTAATATCCAGAAAAAGACTTTCTTCCACCATTTCATGCTTTTTCTAGAATGCACAGAATAATAAGAGAGCATTTGGTCTGCCCTGTCGCAACCATTCATCATCATATTGTAGTCGTGAACCATTTCTGGCTTCTCGACAACACTGCGCTTCTGTTGCACATTAATGATGCGATTGGTTGATTTTGTGGACACCATAATGCAAGGCTTTTTAGCTTTCTTATCCTGCCATGCCACACAAAGAGCATCTATACTGCCCACAGACTTGTAAAATTGAGTTTCTCTGTGACGCAGCTTTTGCTTCTTGAGCTCGGCAGGGAAATTTTTCCTAGCCAAGTTGACTGTCCCAGTATAATAAAATCTTTTCTGAGTTAGATATTCCAAGAGATCTGTTGATGTATAATATCTATCAGCAAAAATATGATGCCCACTTTGAAGTGGTTGTAGAAGGGTATCAAATATTTTGACTGCATGGCTGGTAATACTCTTTGATGAGTCTGAGTAAGTAGTGTCACTTCCATAATAAGTAATAAGATTTATTACATAACCTGTACTGCTATCACACAGGCCATAATTTTTTATGTGGTGCTTTTCAGGCTTACTAGGGTTGTACTGTAATGGTCCAAACCTGCCTTTAAATCCTATCACCATCTCATCAATAGCAACCTCCTCAAAAGGATAAAATGCCTTTTGAAAATTTGAACACATCATCTTTACGAAGGGTTCAACTTTATCCTTACCGACCGAGACCGCTTCACCTACATGCATCATGCTAAAGAACAAGAGTTCAAATCTAGCTCTTGTAAACATGGTATTAAACCATGGCTGATAATATATGTCTTTATTAGACCAAAAGTCCCTGACAGACTTTTTGTTTTGTAGACCTATCGAAATAAAAACTGCGAGAAACTTGTACATTTCTGCAACATTTGTGTCTGTCCAATTATTAAAAGTGGACCTGACAGTAGGAGGATTGTGTTTTTGAATCACAATTTTAGCATAATCATTAATGCTATCAACTAAAAAGGTCATGATACAACCATCTACTAGCCTGGTAAAAACATCAAATGGTGTAGAATCTCTTGTCAAATCTAACTCAGAATTGACTCCACTTTTAGAAGGCTGGGACATTCTAAATGTATTGGCAGTACTGACAGGACAATTGTCAGCAACCCTCTCCCATTGCCACCCATCATTATTACCACTAGTTCTAGGTCTAAAATCATCTGGTTCTGGAATTGTAGCAATAATACCAGTCCCATCATTGTTAGCTTCACTGCCACTATCACTGTCAGAATCTGAGTCAACCACAGTATCATCATGTCTAGCTCTTTTCTTCTTCACAATGTTATCATCTACACCATGATTTTCTGGCAAATATGTGGAATCATCTTCACTATCACTATCACTAGAACTTTCTAAAGCTAAAAACAATTGAGTAGCTTGTGCTACCGTCAATCTTTTAGGCCTACCACTAACACTACTGCATCCAGGCATAGCATCCATGTTTGTTTTTGTTTGCTAAGCAACACACTAATTAAAATAATATTAAAACAAAAAAACAATCCAGGTTATTGCATAAAGACGCTTAAAAAAGGAAGGTTTCGTTTCTTTTTACTATTTTTGTTTTTAGAAATAACTTTAAAAACTCTAACTACAAGAAACGGACTAATTTTAGAAGCCACCCCCCAAAAGCCAGTATACTGGCAAACCAGGCTATGAGGTATAGCTGTTTTGCCAGTATACTGGCAAAACAGGCTGAAAGAGTTAAATAAACACAATGTCCTTTCTCCATATCAACGTGGCTTTAGGAAATATAGGTCATGTGAAATTCAATTAATAGAATTAATTGTTGATTTTTCAAAGGGATTAGATAACAGTGAGCAAATAGATGTAATTTGAATAAATTTTTCTAATGCATTTGACAACGTTCACCACATAAAAAAAAATATTTTGACATTGATGGTCCTTACATTCAGGATTTACTAATAGGAAGAGAACAAACTGTAATAATAAATGGTTCTAAATCAACACCAATAACAGTAAACTTAGGTGTACCTCAAGGAACAGTCTTTCGTCCACTACTATTTTTAATTTACATAAACGATTTACCAAATTGCATTAGTTCAGGAACAAAAGTCAGATTATTTGCAGACGATTGCATAATATATAGAACAATAAAAACAACGCAAGATACAGAAATTTTACAACGCGAATAAAACGAATTACAGATATGGGAATCAAATTGGAGAATGTCTTTTCCAAGAAGTAAAATTTAAGTTGTTAAGAGAAAAAAAAATATATGCTACGTATTTAACTCTTAGTAAACTAATTACACAGGCTTCTCAAAAGACGAAACTATTAGAATATCAAACAAAGCATTAGGGTGTATGAAAAGAAATTTCTAAAAATCAAATAAGAACATAAAACTAACATGTTATGTAACCTTAGTTCAGCCAATTATAGAAAACGCATTATCTGTTTGGGACCCCACAACTTAAAAAAAAACATTAAGAAACTAAAACAGACACAAAATAGAGCAGTACATGGAAAAAAATGTCAATGTTTTCATTCAATTTTAGGTTTATTCGTTTCTTTAATGAAAGATGTGTTTTTGCATTGCAGGTCAAAGGTTAAAGAAGTCATCTGAAACTACAACACTTGAAACTGTGGAAGATGGTGAGTCTGCAACTGTCTCCACTTGTGAAGGTTACATTTCCTATCTGTTAATTACAATTCATAACAAAACTAATTTCAAAAGAAAAAAAATAACAACTTGTGATTATATTATCAATGCACTTTGCTATTACTGAAAGAGTTTTCAATACAAACTAACAGTATGGATGAACAAAATAATGACATTTAACTCTTTAGCTACTGTGTTGGTAAATGTGTCAACATTTCTTTTGAATTAAATCAGATTCGGTGTGGGGACACACAAACCACAAACACAGACAGACAAACACAGACAGACATAACGACATTTAACTCTCTAGCTCCTGTGTTGGTAATTGTCTCAACATTTCTTTTGAATTATATTAGATTCGGTGTGGATACACACAAACACAGGCAAATATTAACAGAGTTTTGCTGATTCACTTATGCAAATATCTCATTTTGATTCCCCCTTAGGGTGTTGTGCATAGATATACCGATATCAAACAAAAAAATGCAAGAGTAAAATTTATGAACTGTTGTCTAGGCAACGCAATAACCGATGGGAGTAAGTCAATAATAGCGAAGCTTTCAAAATGATAAATAGACTTTATCTTACAAATGTTAACCCAGTGGATGAGGTAAAACTTTTGGACGTGATACTTCGACATGGAGCGAAATGTGGCTCAATGGCTTTAGTAATGTCTGAGCACCATTTCTGGCTTTGGGAGCAGATGATATAAAGCTCATCTGCTTCTATGGACGACGGTCAACTAGGGTGGCACGCGGCCAACACAAGCACAGAAACTTTCTGTAACTTTCCTTAAAGTTGCGATTCATGCCGATGTAAAAGAGACAGTTGCAAGAGTTATTTGAGACAATGACGGTCCTGCTGGTGGCCTCCAAACCGATGTTTATGTCAGAAGACGCAAGTTCACCGCTGTAGTTGAAATAAAACAATACGATAAAATTGATCGTGCAATGGATGTCCGCCAAGATAGATAAAGGGAGTGTACTATTTTCAAGAGTCCAGTGTGGCACGTGTCAAGATAGGGAAGGTAGAATGTGACATCGGTGCTTAATGGGGTGGGGTTGGATTGGAGGGGTGGTGGCTGTGTTTTTAGCACTCGATGGACTACGTTTAAGATAATTGATGATTGAATATTAAAATAAAATAATTAAATGCTTGGATCTGAGTGATACCTTGAGCGAGCTAAAACGGCTCGTCACAGTAAGCACAAAACGAGATCAAATTATTAACAAAATTGTCTTTATATGTTTATGCCGTTACCTCGTTTAGCTTCTCTCTTAATATGTGGTGCGGTTTTTAAATAAATATATCAATTGCATACAAACTGAATATCAAATGTGTTTAATGTTGTCAAGGCAGCCTACTAACAAAGGGCTGTGATTGACCGCATATCATTAATGCAACATTAGAACCATGTTTAGAAGATAAAATTTTTAATGTGACATTTTGAAGTGACATGAACATGTCACGTTCCAGTAAGTAGTAATAGCCGGTAATGTAATAACCGTTTATAGTGTTATTGACAGATTCTGTAATATTTCGCTCTATTTGACTTCCACTACGCGAATGATTTAAACCAATTTAAATTTCCCCGATTCCGCAAGTGATTTAGTTTTGTATTAAAGTTAGGTCCTATTTTTATGGAGAAATCATAGTTTGTGAACAAAATTAGTTGAGTATCTATATAATATAAGCTACATATTAATATTCGAACCCAAGTTTATATTATGTCGCACACACACTCTGATCTCAAATTTTATAATTAGTGTTATGACACGATGAGGAAGTTGTTATTTGTTTCGGAAATAAGGGGAACGTTTTTACTTAGCGACGATGACGTGATATAACTTTAAAAAGTAGAAACACTCTAGGCGACGCTAAAACAAGACGCTTTTCTTATCAGAGTAGGAATAAGAAGCAATATATAGACGGTAATCGCCCTCTTCTCCACTCCGAAGTTCTGGATCCGCTAGTGTACTAAATCACACACTTTTAAGTTCAGTGATGGATGAAATACCTTATGAAATCATTGTACTTCATAACAGTTTCAGCTATTAGACAGACGTATCTCTCTAAGTTAAAAGGACCGTTTGTATGTCAATTGAGCTTTTTTATATAAATGGGTCAAATAAACGAGGTCAGAAAATGACATTAAAGATTATAAAGAACAAGTCGAACACAATAAATAATGATCGATATTCTAAATATGCATTTAGTGAGTAACGTTCGTCTTTCTAAGAAACCTTAAATCGCACAAACTGATTTCCCCTTCACTATCGCCCTATCAGTTTATTGCAGTTAATATCTTTAAAAAATGTCGTTTTATGTGTAACTATAAATAGATCTTCCACACGTGGGCTATGTCCCTTGTATAACACTAACATAATTCACAAATGATTAATTATAGATGTGTCTGATAAGTAGGTCGAAAAGTGGACGGAATTGTTTTATTGCTTCTTTCCCATCGTTAGCATGGCATTTACGGCAGTTCTGAGTGCTGCTAAAAATAACACTGGCTGTCGATTGTTGCTGTACTATGCAAGTAATGCAACAATATCAAAACAGATTGGCTGAGGAGTCACCAGACAGAAATTTACTTCAATCTACGACAAAAGCGGCCCTCCCTTTGTCCAAACTTTTTGTGTGTCTGCGGCCCTCGGTAGAAAAAGATTGCCCACCCATAGTTTAAAAGCACTGCCTAACGTTTTTAAAGACTAATGAGCTTCAAAAATCTATCTGAAAAATAAAATTCCTGTCTCATTTTATGAACAAACTATTTAACTTTGGAACGCCCACGTGCCGTACTTCAATTATATATGTATACATAATATAACATGCAAAATAGAAAAACAAAATAGAATACTTAAAAGAAAAATCGAACATTAAGTGTATCAATTGGTTTGGATTAATCATAGAAATGGTGGATGGAGAAAAAACGCGTCATCTGGGTGATTGCTTTATAAATGTATATATATATATATATATAAAGGTAAACGCCCTCAATTCGAACTCGTGGGCTAAAGCCATCTCAGGATTCTCAAGCTAACACGGTAACCACTCTGCTAGCGAGGAGCTTATAAACATGGAAGATTGTATAGTAATGTATGGTTTAGTTTGTGTTCACTAAGCCTCAGACGATGACCTATAAAGGGCACAGATTTTTTTTTTATTGATTCTTGTGTTGTCAGGTAAAAGAATTAATTGTGCAAAATTTCAGCTTGATCCAACATTGGGTGTGGGAGAAATAACCTGTACAATACTTTTTACCCAACAGACAGAAAGACAGACAAAGTGAATTGATACAACCTTTGTAATGAAAACTATCAACTACAACCTTACTTCCACCCATACAAAAAGAAGACAAGTGTACCTATCAAAGTTTTCGCGATATTTTTGTTATTATTAGGCCGACTGACGATATGATACCACATTATACGGAGATACGAGTATATAGTAATCGTATTATTACTAAAATGTTAACCATCATAAGTATTCAATGTAAATGTGATTACTAGCAAGACAGACAGACAGAGTGAGTTGATGCAAGTTTTGTGAACATAAAAACACTACCCCCTCTTAAAAAATCTTGATCCGCCCTGATTAAGTGCACAACATTCGTTGATTTAAAGACCCCGAGAGAAATCAACTTCTCCGTCCGCAATTGTTAACGTAGGCTCTCGAGCAAAATGTCAATTTCAGTATAGACAATAAATTTTAATTCAAGCGACGAAAACAAAAGGCTTGTGGGGGGGGGGAGGGAATCTGAGATCCGTTCTTATGGAATTGAAAAGATTGACAGTGACTCATAGATCTTCAAAACAAAATACCACAATTGCCTAAACAAGTGATACGGTTTATTTTGTGATAACTATTAGGACTCTGGACTCCATTGGTTAATATTGTTACATATATAGACGATTCTAACCGAAAAAAAACATCTATCGACGAAAAAGAGGTAACACTAATATTCACTTCTGTTAGTTTCACGATTTTTATAAGTCTAATTTTTTTTATAGCGGTAGTATAATTAGATAACACCAATGTCACCTAATTGTGTCAATGCGAGGATTAGAGCTAGATTTAAAAAAGAACATCAAAAGCAGTGTTTTCCAAGCTCTTTCCTTAACGAAACACTTCGCACATTGTATATATCTGGACACTGATCATTTTTTTTTAGAGAAATCAATTCACACGTTCGTGGAACACCTGTTTAACCGCGCGGAACACTTGGGTTCCTTGGAATAAAGTTTGGGAAACACTGATCTAAAGGACAATTATCTGTTTCGTCTTCTATTATATAAGGTATGGTAAATTAACTGTATTTTTATATGCCTTTTGTATATGTAACAATTTAAATAGTTTCTGGTTTCTTAATGGGAGTCCTGTGAGGAATCCGACAGAGCACGTGGTGTCTGGCAGCATATGCGTCACCCAGATCGCGACGATCCGTGGTGGCGGTTAAGGAGATCAGAACAAGCAATCATTGCACATTGATTTTTCAATAGGATTTCATCTAAGGTTTCTTAAAGTTCTCGAAATGCTGTATCTTCAAATAATTCTTTTTATTTCTTTCAGTACGTACATCTTTTGTTTTTATTCCAACCTGAAGTATGGAACATTCTTAGGCTTTTTTTTTTCCGTTTTTCTAAAAGTCCTAGTTCTTCACTTTAGTTTTTTTTAAACTTATTTTTTTAGATGAGTTCATTCTTGGATCGGGAATATATTGTTTCAAAACTCCACAATCTAGAAGAAATTGAGAAATCATTACAAAAAGTTATTGTAGATATACAAGTGGTAAGTAGATCTAAAAGTATACCTCTAAACTGTAAGAATCGCAATATTATATATTTTTCGTTTGGAACATATGTGTAGACTGTAGACTTAACACATTCTGTTACGCAAAATCTGCCAAAGATTTCAGATAAGACTCAATATACTATCACATTTTTCTGACAAAGCTGCTGCAACTACTTTTTTATTTTGCTATGGTGTTGACAGAATGCTTAAAGCATCTCTCCATATTGTCCATTGTTAACATCCGCCCACTTATTTAGAGCTATATACAAAATAAATCAATTGTACTATCTATCTATTTTAAATTTCGTTAAAAAAAGCATTACATGGACATCTATGTCATAATACTATCATGACTTTTATTTTAGTCTAAGAAGAAAGGTGAACTGTGGATTGAGAATTCAGATGCATCCATCTACCCAGAAATAAACAAGTTTCTAGACGACAAAATGTGTGAGATCTTGCGAACATGTGTCAATGTTGGAGGTAAGTTTGATGACATACACTTCCTTAAAGAGATATATAATTAAATAGATATTTAAATAGTTGACCATACTTTGTTTCAAACTTCAAATGTTCATACTCTGTTTAGCCTTTCTAATGCTGCCAGTGTATTGATGGCCAATGCTTTGCAAACATTTTCATTCGTAGTAATCTACAGGCTCTCTCTCAGACGCATTAGTTACTTCATTATTACTATTTATTTATGTTATAAAAAAGGCTGTTTTTTTATTTAATTTTTTTACAAATGTGTTTGACCGTTTAAAAAAATAGATAACAATAAACAATAGGTTAATATAGGCCCTTAAATTTTTTACTTATGCAATATTACTATAATTACACTTTTAAAGCTAATGCCTAATTATATAATTTATATTTGCTACGAGAAAAACCTAAAAAAAAAAATTTAGAAAAATGTAAAGAAATCAATTTATAGAAACAAATAATAAATAACTAATAAATAATTGTAATGTTTTATGAGATGTCATAATATGAAATATTGGTTGATGCTGCCAGGTGAAAACACAACACAGATATCTGAATCAGCTATAGTACAAAGTGGGAAAGATGATGCGGCTGCAAGTGACTCTTTTTGCAAAGGTAAAACAGATATTAGTAACAAATGTACACTTTTGTAGCCTACAAGCTAACCAATTTTTTGTTTAAAAGTTGCTATATAATGGATATATTAGAACATTGTTACGTCTGTCTATGAATAAACACCTTACCTTTTTTGACTTATTCGTATTAGGAAAATTACTTACAGCATTTGTCGCAACATTGTCACAGGTAAGACAGATTACTACATTTGTTAATATATACAGAAGAAACTAAAGTTTACCACCAGAAATGCGAGATACTTCTTATCATAATACTTAAGTTCAAACGTTCAATGCTTGTCGGTACTAGCGAAAGATTGTTTATACATAAACAATCCACAAGACGATTATCAAAATAACAAAAGACCAAACGACTTTACTTATAAGGACCATCAAGACCTAGTAATTTAAGTCATTGGTTAATATACATGACTGAATAATCACCTTCTTTTTTGAAGTAACGTCTGTATTATATAAGATAAGATAAGACATGTATCAATCCAGAAGACGTGAATCTCCTAATGCAAGTCATTATGTCTAGAATAGTGGTAAGACGTTAGAGCAGTCACTAGAAGCCTTCCTCGGTAACAAAGGAAAATTACTATTTTATACAGACTTGTTCAATGAAATTGAAACAATGTACATAATAGACACTTGGGCATTAACTTAATTGTGACTAAAGAACTGGTATTATCAGTTTTGCTGTCAGTAGCTGATCTCTGCACCAGCCTTACTAGTCTTCCAGGGCAGCACCTGATTCAGAAGATAAACGCGTGACCTAATGTCACTCGGACCACTTGGCTATAGCATCTTATTATGATAAATGTACATATCCGCTCATATTCATTTGTCAGCCCTCTGTAAAATATCACCCCATTTTAATTTAGTACAATAAACTCTTTGTAAATAACTATATTTAGGCCTACTGCATTAGTTGCCTGCATCATAGCTCTGTGCCTGTTAGTGTTGCATTTGTGAAAGTGTTGGTTAAATATAAAATCCCCTAAACCTCATAAAAAGGCCACAAAACAACTACGCTTGTCACAATTGCATTAAAAATAATAATTAATGTCTTATATTATATTATATTATATTATAGAAACAGATGACCGTTTCATTATCCGGCCTATAGACCACAATGTCTGAAAAGGGAACTTTACTATATTTCATTTTTAAAGAGTGGTGTTAAATATTTTTTTGCGCATTCAAATTTACTAGATCTTATATAACATTTAAAACTGACCGGGACGGACAGACAAACTGACCGCACAAAACGAAATTCAATGCGGATACGTACGACAGTTTAAGAGATTTCATGATCAATGAATCACTCAGTGAGTGGTATTTTGCGCTTATATTATAGATATGCTTCTTTGGCCATTTAAAAGTCATTCAAATTTCAATACACTATAAAATAAATTTCATTTACTATTGAACTTGCAGAGCACTCAGATTTTCTTTGCGTAGCAACCGGTCAGTCATATATTCCATGTGAATCAAACTGCCCTCATGTAATAGGTAAATATGATTAAGTTTTAGTGTTTAAGATTATTTGAAAGAACTAGAGAACTGTATTATACAAGCTATTACATTCTAAAATGATACTTAACCATATTATTAAGTGTATTTTAACTGTATGACGTTATCTGATTAGCCGTTGATAAAGGCTCCGCGATATTTAAATAAATCTCAAGTAGTCAGTTAGATTTAATATATTTAGTAAATGAGAAGAGTAGGTGCCTGTACTAAATTCCTAACCAGGGATTCCACGTGTTAAAATTAATATATATTGTTATGGTAGTCTTTCCGCGCCGACACTGATGGTGCGTACAAGAGCACTCCTCAACACGAGGAATAGACGACCTATTGATTCTAGAGGAAGGACTGTTTTAGAACCGGCTAAAGTGATCTGCAGCTTATGGGAGTCTGAGCTGTCTGGGACTACCTGTGAACTGGATTGAGGACCTGGAGCGACATTGGAAAGTGTGTCGGTGGTCTGTACTAATGTTTAGGTAGAAAAGGACTTGTAGAGCTTAAGACAAGACTCCCTGTGACTTGATACCTCAAGTCTATGTTTCACTGTGTATTTTATACCTGCAAAGAAATACATCGTCTATTATTACCTCCTTTCGTTGAGTGCTTGCCTTAGATTTACTACAATTGGTGTAAGAAGTGGGACTTGGGCAGCTTAACGAAAGGCAAGAATGACAACGCTGAGGTAGCTAGACGAACTGAGCTGCAAACAGTTGACGGACGAGCTCCGAGATAAGGAGCTGAAGAACGTCTGGGCCAAATAAAAGATGAGAGCACGTCTTCGACAAGACCTGGTGGATGAAGGGAAAGATATCGAGACCTACTTGTTTGATGTAGATCCATGTATTGGTGATCTCCTGAGCACCATGCAGGACCTGTTGCAGTGGCGTAGCTAGCCAAGTGCGGGTGGTGCGGGCCGCACGGGGCATTAAGTGAAAAGGGGCATCAAACTGAGCACAACATTTCTCAGTAAAAACTGCACACATTGTATATACATGAACAAACATTAACTACTATATTTGATTTTAAAAAATATTTATTTTGCCACTCTGTTAATATTATTGGCGCTGCTAAAGATTGATAAGTCTGGCTGGCGCTCATAGTGCTAGCTTAGACAGAGAAATTGTCTTCTCTGGTTAGTATGGTTGACGGCAGGGATTAAAGGGTCCTAAATGTAAAAATCTGATAATGAAAAGAATCTTGGATATCATTCCTTTTCTCTCACAGCAGAATTCGGCCCTCAATGGGCATCACGAACGAGTTGAAGAAGAATCTGAAGACAAAATCTCTTAAGTAGACGGATTGTTAGTTGATATTCTGTCTTAATTTTCTCACCTATTTTGGATTATTGGCCGTTGAATTAACTGAAATAAACGATGGTAAGTCTAACTTCAAAAACAATGATCGTCAATTCGAGACTGCACACTTTAAAGGAAAACATTAAAAACATCGATAACTACTAGTCGGAAGAGCAACGCTGAAGCCATTATTACCTTCAGCGAAAGTATGTGCTCTGATCTGGGAATATCAAAGACGTATTGGCCACAATAAAAAGAAGCCAAGCAAAAAATGTGAATATTCTGTATAAACACAAAAGAAAGAGCTATCGGTTGAGGTTTATTTTTCCTTGGACGTGATAGTTCAAGAAATAATCACCCAACTCAATATGATCATTATGTCTAGGTGAACATGAATTTTGTCGCTATCCCAACTATTAAATCCTAAGATTAAAATCAATCTCGATGATGTTCATAGCAACATTGACAAAACAAATTTCGTCTGGAGAGAAAGGGGCCTAAACAGTTTGTCGCAATTTCTTCAGAAGCCTTTGAACTTCTCAAACAAGGACCTGTTTGAGATCTTGAATTAAAAATAAATAAATAAAAAAATACCAACTAGAATGCCACTAGATGATTCAGTTCTAAATATTGTCTAAATATTCGTAATGCCTATTGAATGCCAGATTCTGATTTGAGAGAAAAATAATGATGTCCAAGATTCTCTTCAGGTAGCATTATCGGATTTTTACATATTTCTGACAATTGCGGTAAGTGTGGCTTTATTCGAGCGAAGTTTTTCAGACTTAATTAAGTTGATCAAGAATTAATAGCAATCAGCGATGGGTTTCACCAACTAGGCAATTGGTGGAAAACAGATTTCAATAAAATTATTGATAGTTTTGCGACCAAGAAAGCTCGTAATATTTATAATATATTTGTAGCATATTTTATTAACGTATAATGAGGTATTTTCATAGTTGTATATCCGAGGGGGCCCGGGCATGCTACCCTGCCTCATAGTGGCGCCCGGGTGGAAACGATCGTAGGAGGAAACGATTAGGCTAAAGGGTAGCAAAACAAGACTCCCGTGGGGGTACCTAAGGGGGTGCGAGAGCATCCTCATTGCACTGTACGGAGTTGTAAAATGGCTCCCACAACCTTGTCACAATCCAGGCGCCGTTCCTCAAGGGGCCGTTACATAAATGGCGTGTCCTGCACGGTTAGCCTGGTATAGAAAAGGAAAATGTCAGAGGTCCCTGTGCATAAGGTCTCTGGCAGCGAGTCTGACACCCCGCCAGACAGAACAGTGTACACTGTTCTCATTCAGGCCGGTGAAAGGGAGCTCTTGTTCACTTTTACTGGCCTGGAGTTCCAAGAGCCGAAGGCTCAACTCTACCTGACAGTTTCAAGAAGAAGAAGATATCCGAGGGGGGGGGGGCATCATGAGGAGATGCCGCATCAAACACCCTAGCTACGCCACTGACCTGCAGAATTCGATGAACGATTAGATAGAAAAACAAAATGATGGATACCGTGCAAGGCAGGGTTGAATCTTTGAGGGAGTAGTCCAACATAACATTATTTAACTATGAACCCTTAACCAATCAGGTAGTTACAAAGAATGCATCGGTCTTAACAATAAGTACACAAATTAACAGAAAGAGACAGTAGAAAAAAATATAGGAGTAGTCTGATATGCAGCTTAAGTTTTTGCTGTACCAGCAATTAGTACCACAACAACAATATCATAATTATGTCCGCGTTGTTTTGTGTCAAGAAATTTCACATTTTTTGTCGGCGCTACTTTGTCGAAATAACCTTTTTTTTTTTTGTCTTGCCTTTTTCTTTAATCAGTTTTTAGTGTTATTTCTCTATTAAGCACTAAATAAGCTGTCGTCTGTTCCTATCTAGCCCTAGCAACACTTTTTTTGTTCCAATACATAAAGATGATCTTTAATTCAACTAGCTATGTGGCCTAACCCTAGCACTACCTGACTAAGGCCGATACTAACGAAATTGTCTTCCTTGTTGAGAGTTTTACAAGTAGAAATATTAGAAACGCTTCATTGTTAGTTTAAAAAAAAGGCCTTGGCTATGTTTTATCACGCTCACATCTGCAATACTTTAAGTTTTAATATGACTGCCTGGTATAGCATATGAACATCAAATATAAAAATTAACCTCATAGAATCCTAAATGCTGCTGGTAAAATCATTGGCTAAAAAACTAACCCCGTTTGAACAGCTGTTCGAGACAAGCATACATAAAAAAGCTAAAAAGATTCTAGAATTTAAAAATCACCCTTTGAATCAGCAGAATTTTGTGATTTTTCCATCACAAATGAGATACAAGACAACGATAGCAAAGACAAACAGACACACACACTCGTTTGTTCCTCACAATCAATCAATAAATAGAAACTATCTGATATAAACTTTTCGCATGTAAATTATGAGTCTGGTGTGAATGTATATTATGGTTTTCTATAATTATAATTATAATTATTTGTTTGGAGTCATGCACAAATTGTAAGACAAATTTCCTTATGGATAATAAAGATTATTATCATTATTTGTCGCTTTAGTTATAACAATATTTACCTTCTGTAGGTCAACATGAACAGGTTATAGGAGAAGGTGATGAAATAGATGTTCAGAAACATCTGGCAGACTGTGAGAAGAATCCAGGTCATTCGGGGATTCAACCAATTTATACATTTGATTTCGACCATTTTCCTAAATGTCGTCGTGTCACTAATTCATATAATTATCTGAAGGCTTTAGCTAACCTGACCGTGAAAGTAAGTGTTAAAATGACCAGTCCACATCGACCCCAATTCTGGCCAGGAACAAATGTTCCTTATTTTTTGTATCACATGAGAGGAAGTCAGCATTTGAGAACAGGTAGCGGGAGAGTGAGTGGTGTGGTCTACCACAAATACAAGTCAGCGTGTCCATGTCAGAATTGTTTTAATTCTAACAGTTTTACCTTGAAATGGTGGGAAGTCGATGTAGTGACTGCAGCCAATCTTGTTTTTGACAATGTTGAGGCAAGCCACACAATTGTGAGATTGTTTTATGATAAGGATTGTAGCCCGGTGGTTACACTAAGTGATAATGCCAGAGTAGTTGATGTCAATATCCACAAAGACACGTGCAGATTGAAATTTGTGACATGCAACAAGAAACTTGGGAAGAAAATCCAGGAACATTTAAAGCAGTTCTATTCTGCAGAGAAAGAAATAAATAAAAAACATCTTTTTGATGACAAATTTGTATGGTTAGTTTTTCATCCTCATGGGGGCACAAAACGAATCTGCCTTGGATCATGGAGGTATGAGTACCGTGTGGAAAATGATCTCAAGTTCGTCTACAGCATTGATTCATGTCCAGGAAGCAGCGGAGCTCCCATCCCATGGATATAAATTGAATGTCCATAGTGGTTATTTAGTTACAGGTCAAGGATACAGCTGTTCAATGTGAACCAAAGATACGTAATCTGTGTCTGTGATCCTAAGAGCATAAAAAACTCAATTTTTACCGTAACGTATTTTAAAGGATATACTTCGTTTAAGTGTTATTTTCTCATTTTAAGATACATTTCATTTGAAAGGTCAATCGCGTTCGGGAATTTCCCAAACAAAAGGTATTATTGATTCAACTTATCTTCTATATATAATAATGGAAATACTGCATTTCTCACTAATCTTCGGACTCGAATACGTGCCTTATTAATTTAATAATAATATTAATAATCTTTATTAACCATAAGGATCTTTTTAAACTATTGCACGTATCCGCATCAAATTTCGAAAACAGGTCCCTTTTACCTAGGTGCTCACTAAGAACGCCTTTTGACACATACGAAAGAGGACCTCCGCAATTCGCGAAAAGCCGCAAGCTCAATCGGTATTTCCCCAAAAGGCCGCAGTAAAATTGGAGAGCATTTTAGAATTATAGCGAACATAATAATTCTTGTATGTCATTTCTTTTCCCCTGAGTGAGCTTTTTATGCTTGCCTTACGTTATTACTACTTCCACGAAATAAAAAACTAAACCAATTTTAATAGCATCAATAAGGTAGGTTTAGAATTTAGAGTCTTTTTCTTTTGTTCGAGAGAGAGAAAGAGGGTGAGAGAGAGAGAAAGCGGCATAGATTTATTGTTACATTCAACAGGGGTGAGGTAAACGATTACAATTAAATAAAACAAAATTGATATTTCTTTTTTATTTAGAGACCTAATTACACCAAGAGAAATGTAGACACGGGAACGGAAGTGTGAACGAAGGATTCACTTTTTGTTGTTGGCGTGGGGAGGGGGGATGTAAGTAAAAATGCTGCTAAAATTCACGAGCCTAAACTATGAGATCATGTAACTGTCGAGGGCGCCTCATGAAGAGGGTCTTTCTAAAGTCTATGCTGGAGAAATTATGATGCGCAGGTAAAAAAAAAAAAATAATTCTAGAGAGCGAAAATTGAAAGAAAGAGAAAGAAGGCGAGACATTGTTACTAACATATTTAATTAGCTTTGACGTTCTGCTCTATAAGCTGCTCTTCACATTAATATCTGGACTCAAGTATAATTTGTATATATGAGGGATTGCCTTTTTATTTTCCTAAGTATTTTTTAGTTAGGTTTTCTTGTTTTTAATTCTTTTTATATTGTTATAAATGCATATATCTGTGCGTAGTGGCAGCTCACGCACAGCACTAGTATGCTTCAACATATCGTTACGTTCTTACCGCCGTCTGCCATGTGCAGAAGGTGTGAACTATCTTGTGGACTCAAGGACAGTTTGTTTTTTTTTTGAGTGTCAAAGGAGTTCCGCCCCAGTATAGCAGCCGAAAAGTAAGCTTTATGTTGATGCCAGACTATTTTCTAAAAATTATTTGTTTTGTATAAACTTAGTGTGTTTCACATTTTATTGTATTTAAAACTAAGTTTAACTTTGTCAATTTGGTTCATAGCTAAATAAAAGTGTATATAGTGACTGTATTGTGTATCCACATGCTTATTCCTTTGAATGTCTTTGTTAGATTGTCTTTTAGTACGTGTGACATTGAGTATGTGACTATGTGTCGTTGTGTGAGGATCGTTGTAAGTATGTGCATTTTTGCTTGTGTGTTTTGGAGTGTATGTGTGTGTGTGTGTGTTTGTGTGAATGTGTATCTCTCTGTATTTGTCTTTCTATTTGCAACAATGCTCGTATGTGTGTATGTCTCTGTGATACATTTTTTCGTATTGAAGTGTCATGCAGTTCAAAAAGGAAAGGGTCAATAATACATCGATTAACATTAACGCCCTAGATTTGCTTCAGCTTGATCCGAAATGGGTTGTGGGAGAAATAAGGTGTACAAAACTTTTTACCAGACAGACAGAGTGAGTTGATATAAGCTTTTTACAAAGATGAACAGTTATATTGATTCCAATGAAGTGCTTGGAAAAATGATTTAAAAAAATTATAAACATCGTCTTGACCACCACCAGTTCGCATACGAACAGTCAGAAGTATCGAAGATGCAATACCATCATACTGGATAATCTTTACTGTCACCCTTATACTAAGAATCACCATGTTATAATATTATTTGTTGATTTCTCATACCTTTTAACACCATCCAACCACATCTCATGATTAAAAAGAAAAAAATATCTGACTTAAATGCAAGAAAATAATAATGTCAATCATTATCATATTGGATTTTAGTATTACTTTGTATGTTGCTTGTGGTACGTACGACATGTAACCCTTAGGCCAGCCAACTACAAGCCACCAAGCGAGACATTCGGGAACGTACTGTTTTACCAATGTAGGCTTACTGATAACCCTTGACATGACCAAACGACATGGCGAGAGGCCCTATTTTTCAGCGGTTTCGTAAACGTTATATAAGAATGAAATCAAATAGTAAAGTTTAGTATAGTATAGTTCAGTAATTGTTTAATCCGGGTTTTGGTAATAACGCTGTACATAGTTCTGTTGATTTGTCATAATGTAAAAAGAAAAACAACTGCAGACGACATAGAGACATGATAAATCTATATATATATAATTCTCTTCGTGGCCCAACCATGCGGGACACCACGATGAATAAGTCATGGAAAGATAACTCTTTTATTTCTGCAAGTCGCAGTAGAGTTACTCCACGTAACTTTCGCGGTGACAGACATCCAGGCTTAAAAAAAAAAATGGGGGGGGGGGGGGGTGCGTATGCTCCGCCCAGGTCGGCTCGTATTACTTATTTCATTACTATTAGATCTCATTTGGAGTCTGTGTATATTGTAATAAAAGCTATATTGATTTTTTTGTTCAAAATAGAACTTTAATAGAAATTAAAGTTTCTTTATTAAGAAAGTGATACGCCTACATCAACAGCAAGGACTGGAAAACATTTTCAGGGTATCTAACAACTGCAGCCACTCTGCTCAACATTTCTGCACTGTTCATTTTTGTTTTTGCTTTACGTCTACAAACTATCATTCGGATTCCGGGAAACATTGGCTTATATTTAGTGTTTTTTTTTTAATTAATTCAAGCAATACATTTTTTTTAATCTTGTTGTATATAGCCTCCTTCAGTTGCCAGCTCCATGTTTTTTCTCCTGAAGCCTTTCCTATGTTTGGGTATAACTGTAAAGCTGCAAAGGTTTGGATTCAGAGTTTTCTTTTTCCTTTTAACATACACATAGAGGGAGGCAATTGTAAGACGCGTGGTTAGAAGGCTAAGATACACACTTCAACCTTTATTATCTAAATGCTCAGATTTTCAAAACAACAACAATATAACACACACACAGACCAAAAAAAAAAAGAAAAAAAAAAAAAGAAATGATTATTATAAAGTGTATATCCACTCACTCTTTCCGTCTGGTAAAAAGTTGTTTTGTTGTTGTTGTTTGTCCATTTCCCGTTCTCGGATCAAGTCGAAACATTGCGCAATTATTTATTGTGCCTGACAAAACCTGAATATATTTTTTTTTAAATTTACAAATTAGTTAATTAATTACTTAAGAACAATTATATTGTTTCATATGGAAATTTTGGAAATAAATAGTACCTAATGAGAGATGTTGATGTATATATGTATTTAATCAGCTTATTACTTTTTGACACGTCTGGTCTCTAATTTCTCATTCTCGGATCAAGTTAAAATTGTGCATAATTATTCATAGTCAATGACAATACATGAATCAATCCAATAATTAACCAATTAGCTAATCAAATTGTATTAAAAAATTATTTTTAATATAGCAGAAAGGAGCTACACCCTGTCATTTTAAAATAAATTGCAGTAATTAGCCGTTCTTTCCCTTTCGCTTTGTTTTATAAAAAACTTTTTTTTCTATTGCTTGTTTCATATATAACCGTATCTCCTCCATGGTGATGTATGTTAAGTCACCAAGCGAGGACAAACAAAACATACTGTGATTCTGTGAAAATCTTGCAAGAGTAAGTAATTTAATTTTAATTTTAAGACGAGGCTCAACATGGTATTAAATTTATTTAACGCATGTCTTGGTTAATTGCTAACTTTTAATTTGAAACGCTGAACTAGTTAAAAGAAAAGTCAATAGTTCAAAAGGAAAATAACTTGTCCAGGTTAATATATAGAAGTAAACACCTGACAATAAAATATAATTTATTGAGGATTTTCATGATAAATTTTTAGATTCAAAATCATAGTAAAGACGCCCTATTATAAGAGCGCTGTTGCAAAGTAAATTAAAAAAAAAACCAACAACAGTCTGTACTAAAAGCTAATCAACAATTTATATCTTCTGTACACAGGGTACACCGCACAGACAGAGATATCCGCCATAGATGAAAATCTCTAATAATTGTATGTAAGATAAACATAACAAATAACAATCTTTTACTTATCTCCCACTCGCAAGAGACATTAAATGAGTGAATAACAATTCCTGTGACATTCTACTTAGTACACAAACAGACAGGCTCATGCAGCTATTTCGAAGTTTATTTCTAAAGTAAAATACACCTTTCAGTCCTTGCGATCTATATGGATACACCACTATACACCACTTTTAAGAAGAACATTAAGACCTACATGTTTAAAACTTTTTTAGAGTAGTTTTTGATATACTCTGCTGTGTTTGTGTTGGTAATGTTATTACAGCGCCTTGAGACTACATTTTTTTTGTTAATGGCCCTTTATAAATAACATTATTATTATTATTATTATGGAAGATGAAAAATTCATCTGCTTTTATGGTCAATGGTTAACGAGGGTATCTTTTGACCAATCGACTTTACTTTCCCCAAATAATCTCATGTACCCATTAGTTTTTGGTGGACACGCAGGCGACCTAAAAGTCCCGTTTCAGACTTAGATACAAACCCGAAACCCCTCAGTTCGGAAGCCAAGCGTTCTACCCCTCTAGGTAATAGTCATCGCTCTTCCTAGCTTTCTCATATAGTAGGGATAAAACAAAGAAAAATCAAACTATTTTTAGAAAGTGTTTACAGTCTAGAGATAGAAGTTATTTGGTGTTTTTAAATGCTTAAAGAAAGGGAGCAAATACCATTGTGTGTTATGAAACTAAACATTCCTATGTCAACTTTATGAAAACATATTAACCGATTCCGTCTCCATCGTGAGAGGTTGCTGTGGTATATATATATATATATTATATATATATATATATATATATATGGTAACGTTATTTGTAATTAAGTGCTAGATGTGAAGATGTCTTGATGTTACCATGAGATTGTGTTGATCAGACAAGGCGTTTTTGATGTTATAATGTAGTGTAAACAATTGCTCAAATCATATCGTTATGCTGGCAGGGGCGTAACTAGGGATTTGAGGGCCCGGGGGGATTGACCTCTTTACATTTTGACATTCGACATATGACATGGGATAATGTACGCAAAAATATATACGCCCCAAATCCAATTGGTTCAGTATATCAGTAAACTTAACAAAAAGTAATCAAGACTCTTTTAATGAATAATACCTTTATTTATTAGTTAAATAATGCACAAGTGACAAATCTAAATTGATATCGCTTCACGTCGTGCATTCTGTGCAGCAAAGACATCTATAACATTAACTACATCGATACTTTCTAGTATTTGTGACTTCACTGACATTAAAGCCATGATAAGCCTTTCTTGTCTTGTGTCATTGTGCACCTGAGATAGCTTTTGATGAACTTGAGCTTTGAGAATGATCTCTCACATGAAGTAATGGAAGTGGCCTGAGTTAGCAGTATTCGGAGGAGGTTGCAAAGTTTGAGCACACGTAATTACCATATGAAGCCTGTTTCCTCAATATGTCTATTGGTGGTTGTATTACTGGTTTGTTGATGAAAAGTGCTCGTGCATCAATGACATCATTGAAAAAGCGATTTGCCATTTATTTCATCATACAAACAGGAAAAGTAGCACAGCTTGTCATAAGCAGGTCTTCATCTAACAGGTGTCTTGGTTCAAGAAGAAACCCAAAGGTATCCATTTTCTTTCCAGCCTTTGAAATCTGCTCTTCATCTCCATATGAAATCTGTCCAGCACTTCTGTCGCAACACGTTTGAATTGCAGTTCTATTGACAGTCCTACATTAGAACTCAACTTCCCATCAAGTCTTTTCTTTCTTCTGGTTGTTTTGATTACAGGGAATCCATAGTATTCACTACCTTCTTTTGCTTTTTCGATGGATTGGTTTTTTGTCAGTCTCTCATCATTTTGCAGAAAGCATGAAAGGGTACTAATTTCTTTAGCAGCTTCCCGTATATGCAGTCCAGACTTTTGTAGTTTCTTCTGAACTATATTAATTGGGCGCAAGAGCTTTGACCAGAATTCAAGATAGGCAAAAAATTCTTAATTTTCCACTGCATGAAGAAGATTCTGTGCTAATATTATATGGTATTACGTCATTGTTGGTTGTTTATGTTTTGTGCGCAAGCAAAAGGATTCAGAGAATACAAAAGTGGGAAAGATCCATATCTCGTTATGCTCGAGTATAGAAATACTCCGATAAGTGGACTGCCGTATTCACCATCACAACTGCTGACGAGTAGAAGACTCAGGGAATCATTCCAACTGATCCCAAACTATTGAAACCATCGGTAGCTGAAAATGCAGAGACATTACTCAACGAACGACAGATGAAAAGCAAAGGGAAATACAATGCAAAAGCAAGACTACCTAAAGATTATTCTGTAGGAGAGTTCGTCTAGGTCAAACATGGCAGAAAGCAGTTGTCATAAAAAAAACATTCAGCACCCAGATCTTACATCATCATCATTTGAATTTATTCAAATCTCCTGAAGAATAGACGAAATTCAAATTTTGGGGTGCCTATAAATAAAAAGTGGCATTGCGAGCTTTCATTTGATAAAAATTTATTGCAAAGACGAAAGTAGGCCTATATTCTAATTCAAAAAAAATGATTTTGACATTATGCTCATCCCTACCCAGACTAGGCCCCGCGCGATCCGTTTCGCATAGGGCCCCGCAAAAGCTAGGGCGGCCCTGCTAATAGATATCACTTTTAAGAACTTTAAAAGGAAGGATGTGATAATAACTTCAAACGGAATGATGTGCTAATATTATATGATATTACGTCATTGTTTGTTGTTTATGTTTTGTGCGAAAGCAAAAGGATTAGATGGAAATAAAAAGAGAGTTTCCATTGGATTGAGGAAAGATGAATAAAGGGGTAATAACTCGAGTGTGAAGTTTAATTCTGAAATTATAGACGCCAAAACGAATAATGGACTATTCTAGCATTATTAAGAATAACTTTTGGATCTGTTATATTCGATTCTGTAAATTTTGATTCCAGGTTAATTAGTGTAGCCATAAAATACTCGACATTTAGATCTATTATTAGTAAAGGTAACAAGATACCTGGAATTCGCTGTATATCATGCAGTTTTATTCGTGGCAACAAAGTTTAAAATGTAAAACTAACTTTAAAAAAAACTTTGATCTCTGTGGGAAAAAAAATTTTTAAAATGTCAACAAAGTCAACGTACTGATAGACCTAGATTTAGGTTTAGTCTTTGTGATAAATTTAATCCATAAATGTTGAAAAAAAAAGACACCCGTTGACACTATTTGTCAATCAATTATATTAATTTATGTATTTACAATAAATTTCGGACACCCATTTGGCCCCCCCCAGGTTGGGGCCCGGGGGGATTTAAAAATTCTCCCCCATCCCCCCCCCCCTTAGTTACGTCACTGTATGCTGGAGATTCAAATACAACTATTAATTCAAACAATAAAGATCCTTCAACAATAAATACAAAGCTTTAATTCTGGAAATTGAAATGACTTGAATAAACTATACGCACTGTACACTACAATAAAACAAGTGAACTCTCTTCGTTCAAGCTCGCTCCTTTTGTGGAGAGCGTGCTTGTTCCAAGAACCCGTCGACCATTAACCTTGATGTTGCTTTGGAGATGCTTGCAGAAAACTAAAAATAAACATAGTACAACAGCTGCTTTATGCTACGTGACATATTGACATATTCATTCAGACCTATGTTTCGCTACAGTGTAGTGTTATGTTGATTTATTTCTACTTTTTCTTCTAATCAGTAGGATTCACTGTAGGCCCCCCATATATTTTGATTTTTGGCTTATCCGGTGGATTTTTTAAAAAAGGATTTTTTTCTTAGATGAGATCTTACTTAAATCTGGCAGACATTGCTTCAAAACAACACTGTTTGGAAGAAATTGAGAAATCATTACAAAAACTTATTGCTGATATACAAGTGGTAAGTAAATGAAAATAAATTCTACTATCGCACAGTTATATTGCAATTCTAGTTCTTCTTTACGGGGGTAAATGACTGGGCTTATATTATTTCTACCTTGATGATCAATACCTCATCACTAAAGTTAAGAATTTGGCATTGATCTTTTTTTGGCAGAGATTTTCCATGATGAGTTTAATAGATCTCTCTGATAGAAGAGCTTTTTCGTGATGTTGTTTTTTACAAAGGCTGCCTTCTTGCTTTAGTCCTCACGTATTTAAGAGAATTAGTATACATACGAAACAGAAAATCTGTACATTTATTTATCTGCAAAATTGTTGTCTGGTCATGTGGTGTGTACTCCAAACTGTCGTCACAATGGTCGCGACACAATTCTCACAGGCTTTGATCCCCAGGCGCCCTGCAGGAGGTTTGGAAGGGACGCAATAGTCGACTCTAATTATCAATGGAATATTTTTTATTTAAATGTCTTTAAAATATGGATGTATGGTATAATGACATTATATAATTGCTTCTGTAATAATGTATGTAATTGTGTTATTATTTAGGTCTTTGTTATTTTACATTTTCTTCCATCCTATTCTTAAGTTTCAAACTTTTACCAAAATAGGCTAAGAAGAAAGGTGAATTATGGCTTCAGAATCGGGACCCATTGGCATGCACAAAAATAAAAGAGTTTCTAGGTGTCAGCACCAACGAAATATTGCAAACGTGTTTGACTCTTGGAAGTAAGATAAATATTATATACCTACTTAGAGTCATACATCTATAGAGAGTCATATATTTACATTGATTCATACATTTACATAGAGTCATACAATTACATAGATTTACACATGACCATAAAGCTATACATTTAAATAGTCATACATTTACATACATTTATATATTCTCATAAAGTCACATATCTACATTGATTCATACATTTACATTGATGATACATTTACATAGTCATACATTTAAATAAAGGTATAAATTTACATAAACATTTATACATTTACATGCCATACCTTTACCTATTCATTCACATACCTGCCCAGTGTTCAGCCGACAAAAGTGGTCATCATCGAACTACGATGGATGAACTATATACATTTAGATATATATATTGTTATAAACCTGGTGGTGGCATAGAGAGGGGTAGTGGTGTGTGTGTAGTCAGACGACGCAAATCGCCCCAGGCCAGCGCTAGACGAGCGGTCAACCGTGACGAGTTACGACTGTCAGCCGAGTCGAGTGTCAACAGGACAGTTCGGGAAGGATCGCCGACGTGAACAGAGCTTAGGAGCGTCACGAGAGTTATAGTCATCTGACCACCTAGAAACGTCGAGGGGCGTTCGGTCCGGTTCTAGAAGGCCAGTAGGGACCCTATATAAGAGCGGAGGTGACGCAGTCAAGACGGTTCAGAAAGCGGGTTCACGACAGGAGTTCAGAACACGGTCGACTACAGCACAGTTCAACGGTGTGGTTCTGTACGGAGCATTACGACGGTTCAGTGCGGAGTACTGTCAAGTACAGTTGAGACGAACGGCGTCTTGATCTTGGTCTGTGATCGAGTCCGACACAACGAGCCCAAGTGTGTGAAGTCAGTCCTGAACTGTTGAACTCAGTGCAAGCCCAGAACGAGACGAAGAGGCCAGTGCAAGAGTCGATACTGCGGAACAGTGTTATTGGAGAGATATTTGTTATCGCAGAGCTATTTGTACTGTTCTACGTGCTGCCAATTGTACAGTATTGGCTGTTATTTATGGACATTAAACCTTTACGTTATTTTGGAGCCCTGACTTGTCAAGTTCTTTAAGTTGGTGGTGTATGGTGCAGTTTGCAGAGAGCCTGGATAGTGAGATTCGTAACAATATATATTGGCCTCCTTCAGTCGTAGAACGACTATGGTTCATCTTAGAGCACAATTCCTCATGTGGCTGTGGAGCCCTATTTTGGAGAGACACTCCCGTCCACAAATATCGCAGGTTAAGATGGCTTTTGCTTCGGTGGTAGAGGAGCTGGCCATTTTTCGTATTGTCTGTTTTTCTTCCTGAGCTGAGACCTATGTACTTTCACTGTCCATAGCTTTCTTGGTCACTGTCTCTCTCCATCTGGTGCGGTCTAGAGTGCTATGTTTTCCCAATTGTCAGTATTGATTTTCACTGATTTGAGGTCCCGTTTTATTACATCTATGTAACGGAAGTAGGTGGTCCATGATTCAGTGCCATACAGCAGTGTACTCATAACGCATGTCTTGTAGACTTCCATTTTGGTCACCGTAGTTAGATTCTGGTTTTCCCAAACTTTTGGCCTGAGTCTAGCGAAGGTCGAGGCAGCCTACCATATGCTTTTTTTTTATCTCCTCTTCTAGAGACAGGTCATCTTGAATTGTGGATCTTAAATAGCAGAATTCGTTTACGGCGTCCAGCTTGTTATCGTCTATATATATATATATATATAGGAACCTTGGTCCTGTATAAGACGATATATTAAATTCCAATGCAAATACTGATTATATATTACTACATAAGGGCAGTCTAAACTAAGATTACGAACAAAAACTATCCTCCTTTAGTGTTAGCATAAAATTCTAGTCATTGCTTTACCGTGCTTACATCTGCAGTATTTAAAGTGTCAATACCACTGATTGGTTTTGCAATCTGATCAGTATAAAACTGAAATTAATTTCATAAAATCCAAAATATTGCCAATAAAGTCATTAGCAAAAAACAAATTATACTAATTTAGACATCTGTTTGATAAAAACATTTATATCTAAGATGAAAAGATGTCAGATAAAACATCGCCTGGGTCATTGTCAGGACTTATTTAATTTTTTATTATTAAATTGTCTTGGTATTAAAAATGTCATTTGGATTGCAATGAGCGTTTGTGTTATACTTAATTTCTTATTTCTTATTACTTAATAAATATATCAGTCCCAATGTTCAGCCTAACAGTCACACCATACACACCGAGTTGTACATAAACTAATAAACGATGTGTATGAGGATTTATAATTAAACTATAAATTTAATCCAATGAGATTTATACAATGAAATGACATATGACTAATAGGAATGAAAAGATATGACTACAAGTACATATTGCATAAAACAGTTTAATTAAATACTTTTATGTATTTCAAACAAAAATAACCACCTTAGAGTATGATTTCCAATCGTATTGACCTCAACAATATTTCATTTCAAGACAAAGATTCTATAAAATGATCAGTTCACTTCATATAAAAATGTTCATGGTAACATATGTATCTTCTAGATCAACATCTACAACAGTAAACTCTGGTTTACCTCACGGAACTGTCTTAAGTGGCCCTGAATGCACGGTGCTAAATTTCCGGTACCTATATTTCTAGTGCATAAATTTCCATACACTGAAATTAGTATCCTCAGTGTTAGACTCACGAGTTTTAATGCGGAAAAAATGTTAAGCTACGTGACCGCTTTAAAAAAAAAAAGGCTTTGGGTCCCTAAGAAGAGTTAGGGTAGTTTGAGCTAAGGGAGGACACGCCCATGATACTTTTTATACGGATCTAAGGGCCTTTAGATGCTGCTCTGTCATTACCATAAATTACCAAAAATAAGCATTATCACAATATGGGGTTTTCCATTAGCTTTGACCCCCACATCCCCTTTAGTTGTCGACCCTCTGGGCATTAGCCCACATGACCAAAATAACTAGCCCGCCTTTGATTGTGCACATTTTTCTAGCTAGCCATCCGCTGAACTAAACCTATGCGTTGGTCGGTGATGGTGAAACCAATCTAGCTGGAGTATGTCAGTGTCACTTCCTGATTAGATAACAAATTCAAGTTTTGAGAACGAAACTTGACAAACCAGAAATTCCTCTCAGATATCGAAAGAGTTTAAACTAACACATACTTGACAAAGTAACATTATCAGGAGTTGTTGACTACTTTGTGCTGCAATCCATATTGCATCGATCAATTTTATATAATTTAAGGTTTAGACCTTTTTATTCAATAATCTAGAAATCTAGCCTAGCGATCTATCGGATGAAAAGGTAACAGAAACTTAACAAATAACTTGACTGTTAGTTCTACGCCATTATTATTATAGCTTTTATATAGCGCTACTTTCATGCTTATAGCATGCTCAGAGCGCTTTTGGTCCAATCTCTTTTGTGGACCGGTGTGTGTGTGTGGGGGGTATCTAGGAGTTGGTTTTCCGTGGTGCCTTTAGGCGCTCAGTAAACACAACTCTGCCCGAGCCCCCTACTAGGTAGCCAAGCCAAGCCAAGTTCAAGCGCACTTGGCCTCTCGACCACGCTTCCCAAATTCTAACTATTCTTATCAGTCACTGATAGGGAACACGTTCAGGGTATCGAACTATTTCTGCACGCTTCTGTTCTGTGTGTCTTGACTCGTTCATAAATTTCGTTCGTCGCTCATTTCCTCAAGTAAACAACGACGCACGGGGCTAATTTGCTTTTTAATTCATTCGCTAATAATAAATATTTTTTATCTAGCTGTTACACCGTTTATTTACCTAGATTCAATTAAAAACTCGAAATGTAACTTTTGACAGATGGTTTTGAACCCGAGGCCTCTAGTGTCATGTCGCTCATGGCATTTTAATAGTAGCAATCCTAATTCTAATAAAAATTAGTAAATGCAATATTTTCAATTGTACTCAGGTTGTAAAAAGCGAAAAAAAAAATGTCTGTTGAACTTCGGACCAGTGGACTATTGTGTACTCGTGTGGACCAGTTGCGTCAGTAGGGGAGAGCGGGGGGAGCAATCCGCACCGGGAGACACCCGTTAGGGTGGATAACACCCAAGTGGAAAAAAAATGCACTTTTGCAATAACTGACAATTTTTTTAAAAAGTAAGTGTCATTGGCTAAATGTCGGAACCTGTTACTCACAATTAATAAATATATCTATATACATTTTTTTTTATAGATTTTGGTTAAACATATTTTAATTGTTTAATGAAATTCTTTTAAAAATGTCCAAATCGTTACATCATACTTTATTTCACAAGTAAGGCGTAAACCTTACTGTATACGATCACTGTTTGAGTTTGGAAAAAATGTTGGTTTTTTTTCCAAAGCAATTTTATCTAATCTATCAAAACAATAGGTATATGTATAGATGTGTATAACGTTGACTTCATTTATGTGGTCATTCTTCTTTTTGAGAAAATGCTTCTTGTATAACATTTTTTGATACCGCATTGGGTGACACCCACCGTTGTGACGCCACTGGTGTGTACTGGTGTAATGTGTGTGAGTGCCCTAGATAAGACGGTTTTGAAACATACATACTTTGAACGTTTGAATCTAATTGCAGTACACATATACAAATGAGTTGTTAGTTTCCATAATATATAGTTCTTGATCTATAAAGGTAATCTATAAAGTGTGGTTTTATTAAAAGTAAACTAGTTTATTATTTGTAAACGCCCATATTAACTAGCTCTGTATGTTTCTCACACAATCGTCATCAATTTTGCATACAAGCTCGTGTTCCATGACAACACATGAATCAAGAAAAATCAAACATTTAATTAATGTTATCTTTCTATAGACCACTTTCGGGGGCCCTAAAAGTGCATTTCGTGGCACATACTTCGTAACGTTAGGTAGGTCAATATAATGGGTAGTTCAATGTAATTCATACGGTTTGCATATCTTAAGTTAATACAAAAGGATTCACATGAAGATGTGTAAAAGTATTTTACTATTTTTAACAACATACAGAATATGGCGAAGTCAAAATTTCAATAGCAGTTTTAATTTTTGAGATGTTAATGTAACCAATAGACGAACAGACCGGACAGGCTACTGAGAATTAATTATAAATAATTATACATTTACTAGATGGAACCCTTGCTTTTTCCAAGTTGAAATAGTTTGTTCATTTTTTTTTTTTTAACAGGAACGGAATCCTTTTCTTTCCCCAAAGGGAATTCCCTCTCCCCCCAAAAAAGGTTTTTTTTTGACAGAATATTAATTTTCTAACTTCAATATCAGTAATTAAGATCATGCATTAATTTTGAGTTATCTTATCTAAACTCACTGATTTTATATTTCATTTAGATGAGTTCTTACTTAACTCTGGCAGACATTGCTTCAAAACTACACAGTCTGGAAGATATCGAGAAATCATTACAAAAACTTATTGCTGAAATACAAGCGGTAAGTAAATCAAAAGAATGAAAACTCTTATTGTCTGTAGTGTAACTTTTTTTTAAAACAGATTTGGATTCTCTCGTTATTTTTTTACTAGATCAATAAAAATATATATATATATATTATAGGCCTATAGCCCGTACATATATATGATAACGGTACCATACATTTGTGACACAAACAAACAAAAAAAAACAAATTAAAAAATAAAGATTAATTCATTCTCATTATTTATTTTTTATAGCCTTTTAAATATTTTTTTTTATTACATAATATAGATCCAGAGTTTTCATACCATTAGCGAATGACTAGATCTATCACGAACTATTAGGCCTACATGATACTACCGACACCGTCTAGCCGGTAGTGACCTTGTGACCTGATTACCGTAGCGATAGACGGCGCGGTGCTGCCACTTGCGTAACATTCTTCAAAAGGGTCCTTCGATGTAAAGTTTTACCATAAATTAAGATATTATTTTTTTTTATCAATGCCTAATAAATTAAGATATTTTTTTTTTACTTTTTCTCATTTGGTTTAACATATTCTGCCTGGCAGAGTTGGACAAGATTCATATGTCTTTCTACCATTCTATCTATCTATCTATCTATCTATCGATCTATCTATATCTATATCTATCTATCTATCTATATTAAATATATATATATATATATATAATATTTATTGTCCATACGGAAATTTGTCTTACAATTTGTGCATTACTCCAAACAAAAAACATTATAACTATAAGAAACCAAAGTGTACATTCACACCAGACTCACTCATAATTTACATGTGACAAAGTTTATACCAGATTGTTCTTATTTAATGATTTGATTGCCAGGGGAACAAAAGAGGGTTTCTGTCTGTTTGTCTGTCTGTTTGTCTGCCTTAAATCTATATATTCCTTTAGGTGCCCAAGATTCAAAACACGACAGCAAATTGATCCCCAATTGTGACAGCGTTAATCAATTAATTTGGTAAAGAAAATGTTTTTATCCATGCAATAGTTGTTATCAATTTTTATTGTTTTTATTTTTTTTATCATGATGTTGTGTTTTAAATTTCACTCTGTAGGCCAAGAAGATAGGTGAAACGTGGCTTCAGACTCGAGATGAATCTACATATACAGAAATAAAAGAGTTTCTAGTTGGTCGCACTAGCGAAATATTGCAAACATGTTTTTCTGTTGGAAGTAAGCTAATTGATATATATTTACACAGAAACGCCAGCATATTGATTTAAATTTACACACTTCGGGTACACAAATTGCGATGGGCCAGCTTTCATTCCTTGCCCCCCTCAAACCCATGCCGTCGTTCAGGAGGTTACGGTTAAAATATAATAAGCTTCATTTCAATTAAACTTCTTTCAGATCTATAATCGATGTAGACAATAGAATACATATTATTATCTTTTGCTTGCTTTGCCTGTGTCCCATAAGGTTGTTTTAACAGTCCAAGTGTCTTTAAACATATAAAACATTTATCAACTGTTTCAGAATGGCATTAGTGTATTAATTACTTTTCTGTACTTTATCACTCACAAAATCCAATTCACGATTGAATAGAATTTGCTAGACGGATAAATAAATAAAACCTGTAATAAAATTAGTATTACATTAAAAAATAAAGTCAATATTTTCATTCAAGTTCAAGTTTGTTCGTTGTTGTTTTTTTTTTATGCACGATTTTTTTCCCATTCAAGGTCAAAGCATAAATCAATCATCTGAAACTACAACACTTCAAACTGTGGAAGATGGTGAGTCTGCAACTGTCTCCGCTTATGAAGGTAAAGTAGATATATCTGAAAAGGTATCTGTAATGTATATATTAAACTGTGGTACGCGCACTGGGCTGTCGGCCGGTGGTCTCGATGGTTAACGCCGGGAACCCTGCCCGCTGCCATCCACAGTCGTGCATTTTTTAAAGATATATAGTACAAAACAAGATCACAAACACGGCACCCGTCGGATCTCTATAGGATCTACCTATTTGCAAGGAATATTCAAGACGGGATTTTGCTTTGATTGTCAAAGGTATTATGTTTTAAAGATTCATTTGGCGTTGGAAAAAAAAAATTTTCTGTAAAATATTGTACATGTTTCGGATATTCCTTCTAGGTTAAAGATAATATAAATCGTAAATATAAATCAAACCTCCCTCTGAACGACGGGTATGGCAGCGAGCAGCTATGAACCTGGGACCGTTGAAATAATCAGGCCAGTCCGCTAAGCGCACAACAAGCCATTACTGTTAACTAAATAAATAACTAATAAGTAATTATTGATAAAAAGATAAGATTACACATTTCGGCATGACAACTACCGAATATGTTCATATGTCAGACGAGCGACTTTAGATAATCTTTTGGCATCGTTTTGTAATTTAAAAAATATAAAAGAACAGGTTTCGAGCTTGTACTTTGACAACGTCTGTTCGAATTCCCAGCGCAGTTACCAAAAACGCTATAGACATTTTCATTTAAATGGAACTAGGATAAGGATGTAGATCTACCTAAACTAAACTTCTGATTTAGCACTCTTAATATATATATATATATATATATATATATATATATATATATATATATATATATATATATATATATATATATATATATATATATATATATACTAGCCTGACATTACCCGCGGCCTGCGGGTCTAAGTTTGTGTTTACAAATTTAGTGGATTGGATTTAGATGTATGTTAAACTTAGCTAATGATCCTTTCAAGTTTTTTTCTCTTTCGCTACGAAAATAAAATTAGGTTTACGAAAATAGGTTTACATACATTCATACATTCATATCTATTAAAAACGAAAAGAGCGATAGCTTTGTTAAATGAATGGGATTATTAAGTGAACAATTAAACGAAATAATTTTTAGTACGCGATTCATGAATGAATATAGATCTAGGCCTATCTCAACCCGGCTTCGCAGCTTTCGTAAACGAATGCAGTCTATTAAAAATGCTTTAGAAAACCAAATTTGAATGTTTATTTGATCAAAATAGGAAATGAATGGACTATAATTAGTAGTATAGTATAAAACTATATGTACTAAGAGAAGTTTTATCATCTTAGAGTTGAATTAGAGTTTTAGATCTAGGGATGGGATTATAAAGTAAACAATTAAACGAATTAATTTTTAGTAAGCGATTCATTACGGTATTGTCTAATGAAAGAATGTTTGTCAGGAAATCTGCAGTCGCAGATATAACGAACTAATTAATTCAAAAAATGCTTTTGAAACACAAAATTGAAGGTTAATTTTATTATATTATAAAATCAATGGATCTTCTGTTGTATTTTCATGTGTCAAAGTAAAAAACTATCTGCGCAAAGTGTATTTCTAAAAATTAGATCTAGGTCTAAATCCTTTCGATCTTTTCTATGTCAACATTGTAGACATGGCCTAGATCCATAAAATACTATAGCTGTATTAGAATTGGACAACTTTTTTTTTAGGGTCTTAAGTTTATTTTAGGGCTACAATACATACACTAAGGTCTAAGTTGGTACCTAAGAAACATTCCTGCCAAGTTTTATCAAGATTGGTCAAGCGGTTTTGATGTCTATAAGTAACATACATACATACACCTCACATTCTACTTTATAGTATATATATATATATATATATATATATATATATATATATATAGAGAGAGAGAGAGAGAGAGAGAGAGAGAGAGAGGGGGGGGGGGGAGATAGAGAGAGAGAGAGAGGGAGAAAGAGAGAATAGAGAGAGAGAGAGAGAGTGAGAGAGAGAGAAAGAGAGAGAAAGAGAGAGAAAGAGAGAGAGAGAGAGAATCTCAGATAAATCAAATACCGTTAATTAAATTGTTGGGATGATCTAGTATAAAAATCATATCTACCTTATGGAGAGATTTTCATAACATACTTTGGTGTTAGGAAGTTGTTTTCCTTAAAAATCCGGAACATAATATTACGATAAAATTAGATTTTGTAACGTTTAAGCTATAATATTAAATGTAGTGTAAGATAGAAGTGCGATTTTAAATAAATAAAGTTAAAATGTTTTTCATAAAAAATCCAGAACAGCCAATTTTTTAAATGAGAAGAAGATTATTTGTTTTATTTAATAGAAAAGGGATTTCAAACAGTTATTTGGCGTTTGTAGAGTTTTCTAATTGAATTCGGAACAATTTTGGCGACGATTTGTAAGATTATTAATGTTATATAGGTCGATTTCTTTTTCGAAACAAAATTCTTTACCGTTTAAAAAACTTTTGCTATGTTTCAGTAAGAAAATTTAATGTAAAATAAGTCTAACAAACCTAATATCGGCCACTAAAAGGGATTTTCAATAATCGTTTCTAGTAAACTACTTTCTTATTTTACAATCCTGAAGAACCTATTGTCGATATTTTTGAAAAAAAAGTCATTTGACATATATTTGTTTTAAGTTGAAAATACGGAACGATTTGATATTAATAATTAAACTATAGTGACGTATTGTTAAAGAATATAAGTGTAATGTAAGTCAATGGTGTGATTTCAAACAATCATTTCACATAGTTTATTTTTTATATAACAATTTCAGGAACAACTTTATAGTTAATGAAATATAAGCCCGTATAGAGATTTTCATTTAGCATTTATAGGCTATTTACATTAAAAAAAACAGAACAACATATGATTGATCAAGTGTTTTCAACGTTTAAGCCATGATATAAATATAATATAAATTAGAAGAGCAAACAGACACTCGTTGACATTCATATGTTTTCACAAACCCACCAGGAACAATCTATTATAGATACTTAAAACTATAGAGGTTTGGGAAGGAACATCAAAGGTTTAATCAGATTTTCAATGGCTTATAGTGCTGTTGTAAATTTTTAAATTTAAACGTGACGGACAGACCGATCAACAGACAAAACGCACAAAATTAAGCCGCTTTTATCCTGATGGGGCACTAAACAAAAAATAAATAAAATCTGATTTTTTTTTTTTTTTAAATTAAGGAATTAGTTTAGCGCCATATCACTCCGCGGCGTTACGCTACTGCACGAAAGTCGCTGCATAAAAAGTCCGTTTTAAAAAATGTGCGTAATATTTACATATAAAGTGCATTCTTAGCCTTTATAAACATACATAAATGTTTTCTTTTAATTTTAGCAGCTAGGTGATCAGAAAAAATACCTATAACTAATATTTATCTTTGTTGTGAACATTTCTAGTACATTTATAAATGTATTCGCCTTAATGATACTTAAAATACACAAATGATTGTCTTTCTTTGTTAACTTATTAGAACATTGCCTCCCTTACATTTACGGAATTGTTTTAGAATAGGTGCATTTTTATGAAAAAAATCGCTTGCATAATTCATTTTATAAATTAAACGGTTTGCTTTTTAGAAAACCATAAGTAACCGTTGCACCTAAACTTTTCAAGCCACATCGCATGGTGAAATAATATTTTTCGTATCTCTTCTAGTTTTCGAGATCTGAGTGTGACAGACGGACATTTTGCACAAACCTAATAGCGGCTTTTTCCCTTTACGGGGGTCGCTAAAAAGAGAATTATGTTTAAATTTTCTACGGCCGTCCTAGTGTTAAAATTAATAATATATATAATATTTCCACTTAGATCTGCTATTATTCATGTACACGTTATTCAAGTTTTGAGTATACTTAATATTGATTCGGGTATTTTACACTGACAAAGTGCCAGTTAAAAGAGTAACAAATAAAACTAAAACTAATAAAAACTACTTATTTTATTCATGACAAACCAATTACAAATACTAAAAACTCAAAATATCTAGGTGTAATAATATATAAAAATATATGGTAAAGTATCATATTGAAGAAAACGATAAACTAAAATGTTATTTAACATTGGTTAGGCCAATATTAGAATATGCATCATCTTTGTGGGATCCGTCAAGGCAAGAAAACATAAAGTAACTAGAATAAATACAAAATAGAGCAGTGAGTTTCATAACAAACGAATATTCTCATTTGACTAGAGTAACACCATTAGTAAAAATCTTTAAACTTAGAGACACTTCAGGACAAAAGAATAAAAAGTAAAGCAGCAATAGTGCATAAAACAATAAAACAGAATTTACAAATCAAAACAAAGCCTAATAAAATACTCTAAAATGCACAAAGATAGAGTCACATTTCTTTTTCCATATGATATGACAAATTCGTACAAGTGCTCATTCTTCCCTAGTGTCATTATAGAATGAAATGGGTTGCCTGAGCCAGCCAAGAAAACCAACAACTAGCAGAGTTTGAGTCATTGATTAACATGCATGACGCACATGAAGTGCGTAGGACGTAATTACCTTCTTTTTTTTTTTTTGAAGTAACGTCTTAAATTTATAAGATAAGAATTACATATTATTGCATATACATCTATATTCTTTTAAATATTAGAATGAATTTAAAAAATAATTGAACTAGAATATGCGGAAGTAAATCCTGGCGATGAAGATTTATTAGCTTTTAGAAGTAAAATGCTATCATTAAATATAGTAGGAAATGTGCGAGTGGAACTTTCTTTGCACTGTCTTCACGATGTTACTGAGTTCAAACCCTGTCCGCCATAAAAATAAAAATAATTCATAATGTCAATTAGACCGCTAGTCTGTCCATGGTTAGGAGACGTATTATAAGATCCTTGCATTAAATGTATTTATTCTGATTCGTCACCACTTGGGATGTTTTTACAAGTTATTTAGTCACTAAAAATATCATACACTTAGATGTATTTACTATTTAAATTTTATTTATTTATTTTATTACAGACTTTCTTTGCATACAGACTTGTCAGTCCTATGCCCCATGTGTAGAAAACTGCACTCATATAATAGGTAAGTATCATTAGATTTTAGAATGTACGTTAATGATTAATATGAATTTAATTTTTCATTATTTAAATGTATACTTATTAAATAATTTCATACTTAAACAGTATTTTCATTACAAAGTGATTTCATTGAAAGCTTGCTAGGTAAAATTTATATAATTATAACAATATATAACTCAGTTTCAAATGCAGTCATTGGAATATTATTTTCAGGACTTTGGTCTAGTGTTGTGTTGTCCAAACTATTAATTGTACTTTTTGTTTCTCAAATTAACGTAACATTGGCGTGTGTAAATATATGTTTCTTGAGTTTTATACTTTAAAACTAATTTCAAAAAATGATTAGTGCTACGATGAACAAATTCTCGTGAATTTAAAAAACAAAACGTGTACAAATTGTATAAATCGTATGTACAGTAACTGACTAGTAATATTGTTGCTAAATAAATTACAGTGAATAAAATTCATTCTGACGTTCAAAGACTAATGAGTGATGACCAACGACCAATGACTGCAATAGGCAATATCTAGCTTTGAATATTTTTAGAGTCAGTTAATGACTTTTCTGGATCGATTCATAATATGTGACTTTTTTTCTCAAACCTTCTATTAAGTCCTGACTACTTGTTCAGTTAAATATCTTTTCAATGTTTTCTTGAAGTTTCTTTTCATAAATAATGTACACAAACACCATTCTTCGACCAACACTATTGACCCGTCTCTACAAGCCAACTGAAGCGCTGAAGAGTAACATCTAAAGCTGATAGTTTCAACGCTAAGGGGCCACCACACTCGTTACATCCACCAAACATCAACTCTTCAATACCTAACACCGCAAGGTAGCGAGGGTTTGAAAACAGAGTACTTCTCTTCTATATATTAATAAGGCTTGTCTTCGAGTCCGAAGATTAATAAGGAATGCAGTATTACCCGTGGCTACGCACCCCCAGCTATGACCTACATATTTTGCCACATCCATGGCAAGCTCTTCTATGTACAAAATAAATAAAACACTACAAATAGAAAAACGAAACCTAATTTCCACATTTCTTATTCAATACGCTAGAAAAAAATCGTACAAGTGCTACTTCTTTCCTAGGAAAACCTACGACTTTGCAGAGTTTAATTCAGTGATTGACATGCATGACTATATTGACACATGAAGGCATACGACGAAATTGTCTTCTTTTTTTTTTTTTTTTGAAGCAACGTCTGTGATATATAAGATAAGAATAAGATATATGAATTGGTTAACAAGAAGACCTCCATCTCTGAAATTCTCCTGGTATCCGCCTTTACCATTTTGTCAATAGGATCAGTTTCGCCGAGCAGGCCAGGTAGTTAAATTGGAGTTCTTTGAGAACGCTATCTTCATAATTATTTTCTTAGATGATGTTATCTCCATTGGGATTTCCCTCCATCTATAATACCAGGAAACCAAAACGAATACTTTCGAAAAGAGAAACAGCTACTGGTTAAAATAACAATTTAGAATACTAGGCAAAAAAAGTGTTGCTGTTTATTATCTTACTTATAAATTACAGACTTTGCATCTAAAAAAGAAGATATATACGACATATGATATGTTAGTCAATGACTTAAACTCTGCTAAGTCGTTGATTTTCCTGGCTTATTCAGGCAACTCATTCCATTCTCTAGTGGCAATAGGGAAGAAGGAGCACTTGCATGAATTTGTTCTAGCTTATAAAATAAGAAATGTACCTCTATCTTTGTGTCTGAGTATTTCATTAGGTTTTGTTTTTCTATTTGTAAGTTATATTTAAGTTTTTTATGTATTATAGCTACATTGCTTTTTATTCTTCTATCCTGAAGTGTCTCTAAGTTTAGTGATTTTACTAATGGTGTTATTCTTATCAAATTGGAATATTTGTTTGTTATAAATCTGACTGCTCTATTTTGTATTTGTTCTAGTTTCTTTGTTTTCTAGAGTTGAGGGGCCCGCCCCAAACAGAGGATGCGTATTCTAATATTCGCCTTTTTCATGTGTGCATATTTCATATAAGAAGCAATTATACATTTTGTTGTATTTAAAAGGAAATGTAAAATAATTGAAAATATATAACTAGAGCTTTATTTTCATCTAACTAGGGTTACTCTTTTTAAATAATGCTTGTAATAACCTCTACAGGTCAACATGAACAGGTTATAACAGAAGACAACGTTGTTGATGTACAGAAACACCTGGCAGACTGTACGAAGAATCCAGGTCATTCAAAGTTTATACCTGTTGACTCATTTAGTGTTGACCATCTACCTGAGCCTCGCCGTAACAGTTATTTACATGCCTACATTAAATCTTTGGCTAACCTGACTGTGAAAGTAAGTGTCACTCTGGCCAGTCCACAGCGACCGAAATTCTGGCCAGGAACAGACGTTCCATATTTTTTGTACGCCATGAGAGGAAGTCGACATCTGAGAACAGGGAGCGGCAGAGTGAGCAACGTGTCCCACCACATCGACATAACCTGTCCATGTCAGAATTGTTTCAGTTCCAATGATTGGAACTCTGAGTGGTGGGAAGTCGAAGTACTCACAGCAGCGAATCTTGTTTTTGACAATGTCGAGGCAAGTCACACAACCGTGAGATTGTTTTATGATAACGAAGACAGTCCCGATGTTACTTTGTGCGGTGATGCCAGGGTGGGTTGGATAAACATCAACAAAGACAAGTGTTTATTGAAATTTGTGACCTGTGATGATAGACTGGGGGGAAAAATTCAGGAAGCCCTAAAGCATTACGAATCCGTAGAAAAACTGTTATATGAAAACTATCGCGATATTTATTCGGGAGATCAAAGATTTATGTGGATAGTTTCCCACCCACACGGAGGTTCAAAACAAATCAGCCTTGGAACCTGGAAGTATAACTACAGTGTGGCAAGTGAATATAAGCTTATCTACACAACTTGCACATGCCCAGGAAGCAGTGGAGCTCCCATCAAAGGAGTAAGATATAGGCTGAATGTCCACAGTGGCTGTTTAAAGTCAGGTCTAAGTTACAGCTGTTTAACATGAGTCATTTTACTATGTTTGTATTCATGGGAACTTCATGCCACTAATTTGTTTTGAATTGTATTAAGTAGAAGATACTTTTTTTCGCTACATTGTTCATACTGTAATGAATCTCATTATCCAGGCTCTCTGCAAACTGCACCACACGACACCATCAACTCCAAATTAACCCTTTAGAGCAGCGGTTCTAAACTTTTATTATAATTACCTGACCCCTTTAATATTATTCCCTGCTAAGCGGCAACCCCGCAAATGTAAAATTATTTTCATTCATAGTCCTAACTAACTTTACTATTGCTAAAGTTTTGAATTAGTAATCGTATAGCATGATGTATTTTCATTGTTAGAAACTGATCATAGCCACATTGTTAGAAACTGATTATACCAAAGCTTTATGTAATTTTAATGTAATTATTAAATTAAACCATTTTAACTTATTATTAAAATGTTCCTGGAATTGTCCTGAAATTATAAAATATAAGAAAAAGTCATGAAAATCTCCTGAAATTATTAAAATCTTCTGAAAACTGATGCAAATCTACTTAAAACAGACAAAATTGTCATTTCAGGGTGTCGCCAATCCTACTCGCAATTAAAAAAAAAACGGTATGGTAAGCTTTCATTAAATAAAAATGTAATAGTAAGCCGAATTTTATTCAAAACAAGAAGTTCAAATACTTAATTTACTTTAATAGTCACTGGCATACAAATATAGATCTAAATTTATCTCGACCTCTTAAAAAAAAACATCAAAAGCGATATTTTGCTAGTCGATAGTAGGCCTAAATCTAAAAGGCAGATCTGAATGTTTATCGGCTTTTTGTTGGGAAAACTACTATCTACTGTATATGGCTCGTAAAGTTAATTTGACAGTGATTTTGTACTTAGTAAAGTATAAATAAAATGCAAAGACGAATTTATTTTCTAATACAAAGTCTTAATTTTCACTTATTATTCTTATCACAATCCAAATTAGGCCCCGCGCAATCAGTTTCGCATAGGGCCCCGCAATCTGTAGGACAGGCCCTGACGCCCCCAAAATCCAAAACGCACACGAGAACTCTAATATCGTTATACGTTCCCTCTCCGGCCCACACGAATTAAAGGTAAGTCCTACGTTGCAATCTTTTACTGTTTTTTTCGGCTCTTTAATTAAATCTATATGTTCTTATGTTGCTTTTCCACCTGCCGCAACCCACACACACAAACGCTGTCAAATTTTTGGCCCTTTTTATTGCAATGACAGCCCTCAATTATTTTTTAGCTTCCTCCAATTGATCAAACCCTCACCACACACTTTTTAGCTTTTTGAATTCTAGATCTAAATACTGCACTGTTGGTTAGTTTGACCTTTTTTTCTTTTGCATCTTTTAGTAATACTAACAACATACGACACCGCTAACATTTCTATAGGCCATCATTTTTTAGGTCTAGATGGAAGAGATGCTTTTTTCTGTAGGCCCTTATTGATTTCCCCATTCTCGTTCCCAACACTACATTTATTTCGGCATTGTGCCCTCTAAATAAAAGGAAGTATCAATTTTTAGTGTTTATTTGAAATATGTTGAATGTAGCAAAACGACAGTGCTACATAGTATCATTCCTTGCTCTCTCTCTCTCTCTCTCTCTCTCGGAAAAAGAAAGAAATAGATATCGATCTATCTTTTTGATGCTATTAGGATAAGTTTCAATTTTTAAATTTAGACTCGTATCTAAAGGCACATTTCCATTATGTCGACTTTGGGAAAAAGAAACAAAATATGATTAAAAATACAGGTCTTTTTTTTTTAGTATTTATATTTATGCTTTACATAAAGAATGCGGCCTTTTGTGGAAATGCCAAAAAAACAAGGTTTAATAGAAAGATTGCATATGTTTGCAAATTGCAGTGCTCAGGCTGCGAATCTGTAAAAAACCGCTTCTTACCAAGTACGTTTATTGATAAAAGAAATATGTGTACGAAATGTCATGCGAATTCTTTTACTAGTTCAAGAGATCTTTGATACATAAATCAGTCAGTCACGGTTATTTTAAAAATATAATATAGATTACTACTAATTAGATTTTATCTTAATAACATGCCTTGTTTATATTCACCATATCCATGCTGCTTATTCATATGACCATTTGAAAAGCATATCAGAGAAGAGAAAACAGTCCAAGTAAACTACATTGATACAAAATTGTTGCAACAGTCTATGCCAACAATCTGATGTGAGTGCTAAGGTTAAGCTAGCTTCTGTTTCACCACAACATAAATTCTTCTGACAGTCTTTTTAACATCACAAAGACTGTCCCATCTTCTACATTAGGTTTACTTCTGTGTTTAGACTTGATAGCTAACAGGCTAGGAAACAGTGTTTCACGGAGATATGTTACTGGAAGATTGCGAAACATGATCTTAGACAGAACGGGATATAACTGCTAACACTTGATCCAAAATGTGTAAAAGACAGTAAAGAAATAAATAAACTCGAAGATATCTCCGGAAAATCTGTAACTATGACTTTGACTATGACTTTGACTGTAACTATGACAGTCACTTTGACTGTCACTTTAAATATGACTGTCACTTTGACTGTAACTTTGACTGTAACTTTGACTGTGACTTTGACTGTTACTAACCAATACTGTGACTGTGACTATGACTGTGACCGCATTTGTGACTTTGACTGACTGTGACTATGATTGTCACTTTGACTGGGGCTTTGACTTTGACTTTAACTGTGAATTCGACTGTGACTTAGACTCTAAATTTGACTTTGACTTCGACTGTGACTTTGACTGTGACTTTGACTTTGATGCAGAACTGTGAATTTGGTTTTGACTGTTACTGATGAATACTGTGACTTTGAATGTGACTATGATTGTCAATTTGGCTGTGGCTTTGACTGTGACTATGACTTTAATTGTGAATTTGACTTTGAATTTGACTTTGACTTCAACTGTGATTTTGACGCAGAACTTGACTTTGACTGCGTCTGAATATGACTGTGAATTTGACTTCGACTCTGACTGTGACTTTTGATTTAGGCTGTGATTATGACTGTGACTGTAAAAGGACTTGTGATAAACGCAAATGGCATGTCTTGAAATTTCAAAAGTAACAGTAAATTTCGCCTGCAAAAACACAATTTCAATGTGTACTCCGTTTTTCATGTTCAGTTACATTTTCTTCATTTAAAAATAAGTGTTTTATTGGAATGAAAAGATCGGAATTTTTCGAACCAATTGAAGTATGCTGCATTTGATCCTTGAAGTGATAAATTTAACTCCTCCAGATCTGTCTAACCCTAACCAGAAATGCTATTTTTACTGTCATGGCTATAAAGTGTATCCAACTATGGTTTTCTTTTCAGATTAACTCTTTCTCTCCATAATTATTTTCCCAAGCTTCTAAGGAATTTCTTCATTTTACTTATTACTATCTCACTCCCCTGTTATGATTAAGTTTCAATAGCTTTGTTGTTTGTTATCAGAAAATGTTGTATTTGGTATAGAATTAAAGGAAAATGCATGCTCTTTTTATATAACGCAAAGTCAAGTTTATAAAATTAATTTTTAATTTAAGTTATCGAGGTCAAATCAACGATTAGGAGAAAAAGAGTTAAATAAAAAAAATCATTCTCGACCACAATCTCAGCACAATGTAAGACCATTGTTAGACACATCTAATATGTATACTGCAACGCATAAAATGGTTGAACTCATGTGTGGACTAGAGCTAAATAGTATCAACACGGAGGACTATGACTTACAACTTAATTAAAAACAAATGGTCAACTAGTGGTAATGAAGGAGATTTTGGTAATCAGAACGCCTGCCAGGCATTAAGATATTTCTAAAATTATAGGTAAGATTTTTTATCTAGTTGGGAAAGTGATTTTAATGCCCTTGACATTTCTTAGTTTGTTGTGTCTCAATCTACAATGGGCGTTTTCTTGTAGACTCTTTCTTTGTACATTTAAAACATTTTAAATGAATGCTATGATATTACTTTATTACACATGCATATTTGTTGACTAAATGTCTTCGAAGTAGCAACTTCTCTTGTGTTACTACAGAGCAATTTAAAAACAAACAACAATGAGCAAACAAACACACACGCAAACAAACAGACGAAACATGGTAATGAACATTTGAAGTTTGGTCTAAAGGACGATTTTTATACCTAAGTAAATCGCAGTTTTTAAGATCCTACAAGAGGAATAGTATGAAGAAAGAAGAAGGTAGAGCGATATTGAGAAATATTGCGCTGATAAAATAGAACCTAAAGAAAAACATTTTGAAAATATAAGGGAGAGAATTTGAAATAGTCAACCTAAATCGATAGCTCCATCACTCTATTGAAAGATTACTGTTGCCAACTATGTAGGAATTTTTTTTATTTCTACAAGTGGAAAAACAGACAATTTAAATCTTTATCTATATAGATACTGCATTGACAAAAATTTCACAAAATTATTTTATTCTTTTTTAGAATAAATAACTTATCAATTTTTCCGATTTCTAAACATCGGATACACTGAAGACACCATTTTTGAAAGTCCCACACGGATGCGATCAGACGTGACCCTTACAATTACTAACAGTACACTTCAAGATGGAAATACCAAGTGAGAATGAAACACTGATAAAAACAAAGGGCCAAAATATATAACACATTGTCTTTGGCTTCTATTATTAAGAAAAATCGCAAATTTTACCAGACTAGAGTGATCTGGCCCTTACCATAGGAGTGCCTAACAATGCGCAGGTAGTGAGGGCCACGTGCGAGCATCAGTCTTTTGAACCCAAGATCCCAGTTTATCAAACTTCACAAAATTCGCTCTTCTTGCCCTGCTCTCAGAGAGCTCAGAAGTAAATGAGTATTTCAAAGAAATAGAACACATTGAAAATTACTGTAAAGATAATTTTTTATTATTAAATGTAAAAAAAAAAAAAGAAATGATAATCGATTTTCGTAGGGACAAGAAGGAAAATGATATTGTTTCTGTAGCTGGAGAGACTATTGAAATTGTGCAAACCTTTAAATACCTTGGTACTATCCTAGACAATAAACTAAATTTTACTGCAAATACTGATTATATCAGCAAAAAAAGGGCAGCAAAGATTACGATTACTAAGAAAACTGTCCTCGTTTAATGTTAGCGAAAAGGCCTTGGCTATGTTTTATCACGCTCACATCTGCAATATTTTAAGTTTCAATATCACTGCCTGGTATGGTAATCTGAGCATTAAAAATAAAAATAAACTTTATAGAATCCTAAATGTTGCTTGTAAAATCATTGGCAAAAAACAAACCCCATTTGGGCAGTTGTTTGAGACAAACATCTATAAAAAAGCTAACAAGATCCTCGAAATAAAGAATCACCCTTTGTGTCAGGATTTTGTGATTTTACCATCACAAAAGAGATACAAGACACCGATAGCAAAGACAAACAGACACAAACACTCTTTTGTTCCCCTGGCAATCAAATCATTAAATAAGAACAATCTGTCACATATAAATTATGAGTGAGTCTGGTGTGAATGTACATTTTGGTTTCTTATAGTTATAATGTTTTTTGTTTGGTGTAATGCACAAATTGTAAGAAAAATTTCCATACGGATAATAAAGATTATTATTATTATTATTATTAAACCTCGTGTAAAAAGACCATGCACCATCAGCCCGATATCTGTCTCGAGCACCGAACCAAGAAAATCCGTAATAAAGCACAATGCGTAGAGTTACATGTATAATTGAAAAAATCGTTGCACAAGCCTAACGTCATAAACAAAGATTGTGTTTTGGAGTCTGCCGACTCAAGCTGAAAACACTGAAAGCATTCTTAACTACTTATCAAGACGTCATTGCGCAAAACCAGCATATCTATAATGATAATGATGTGCTCAGGATTTGGGATGACTTAAGAAGCTCAAAGTAGTATTTGAAACAAGAAAAGGACAACACTGGTCGAGGCTCTGTCGGGGTCGTCTGATACCCAAACAAGAACTGTAGTGGAAAGTGTATTCTCCCCGCCTACGTTGTCCAACCGATTCGAGTGAATTTATGATGTGGTGAATACATATGAAAAAAAAATATGTCCACAGATTGAACTAAACTTCCATAAGAGTTCGTAATGGCACAAAGGAATTTGGTTGGGAACGAAGGAAACTGAATAAGGTTGTCGTAGTTTTTTTTTAGTGGTACGCTCGTAGTGGATGTTGGCAGTGAACTTTGTCAGTTGAACTGGTTTGACCACACAGCTGATGTTGAACTGGTTTGACCACACAACAGATTTAGAAATCCTACAGTTGTCACATATGAACATGAAACGACTTCTATATCCAGAGCTGTGTGCACGAAAGCGCTCTCGTGAAATGGGGTGGGGGGGGGGGGAGGTGGTTAACACAAGCATTACAAAGACACACTAGAGAGATCCCTCAAGGAATGTGAGGTTGACATTCACGCTCCTCAGGTCGTGAAGCCTTAAGTGTCGGAGGCAAGGAGAGCGGTCAGCATGAAAGAACGATGAGCTAACAAAGGGTTTAGAAAAGAAGGCAGTAGACCCATCTTACCCATGCCATGTATCTGGCCGGCTTTTTAAAGCAAGGGTCGGACTTTATAGTCTACTTCAAATTCATAGGAACTGAGGAATGTGCTCACCTTTTACCACAGAGGAGAAGCTATGTATATAATAGCAGCACTAAGGTAACAAGGTTATGGAGAGAAAAAAAAAAGTGAAGAAAATATGGCGAAACATAGATAAGCCCCAAGGAGGACTGGAAACACGGACCCCGACCTGGCAGGGTATATGTTTAAAGAAGGCGCCTGTCCTGAGTCCGTGGGGCTTATCTATGTTTCACCATATTTACTTCACTTTTTTTTTCTCTCAATAACTTTGGTAGTTCACTGCTGCTGTTTTTTAATATTTTCTATGTTATTTGCATTCATAATTTGTTTCAGCGCTAAAAGTTTCAAACACCACTTATGTTTACAGGCATAATTATCATCTTGAACATTCTTAGAGATCTAGTTTTGTCTTAATGAGCTCCTACAAGAGATTACTCACAAAACTTTGTTTCGATCTCCTCTCCAGCCTCTATTCTCACAGTGTTATATATTCATGTCTGAAAGGTGTGATTTTTATTTTACTCGATGAAGATTTGTAAAACCTTAGCCCCAACAATGATCAGAGATTAAACCCAGAAACTAGGATCTTTTTTTTTTATAGCGCAGACCGCATGAATAAGCAACTGATATCAGTGGTTGATTCAGCAAAACAAAACTTATCTGTTTCAGATTTTAAAAAAAGGTGTTTCATATTGGCATGTCATTGATTAAGAGATTAATTTGATCATGTTTGCGCATTAACTTTTCAAATAGAAAATTGGCAGAATTGAACTAAAAGCATTGTCAACAGATATCGAAGGAAGCGATCACGTGATGTTCAGGAAGCGACATGCTAACGTCTGGTGATACGTGCGTTTATGTTGATTATGCTACCGTGATCTTATACATTGACATCTTTACTAATTGATAGAACAGAGGGATTGTTTACATTCTATTTTTAAACATACAACTTTACGCTATTATGTAAACAGTGTGTTTAAAAATAAAAATAATGATAAGTAATGAATCTTATAAACAATTGCAAGTCTGTGTTTTGTGTTCCCAGCAGTTCTATGGAGAAATGTTACGGTAAGTTTTTTGAATCTCAACATGAAAGAAAAATTTATCCAATATGATTTTAATATAAATATTTCAACGGTTTTATTATGTTCTCCTGCGTAGACTTCATTTGAAATTTTTGAGTTCAAGAATCATGTACAAAGTGGCCAAACTTTGTCATCAGTGTATCTATAGCATTAGTGAACTGATCACTATATATTTCCCACAGAGCCTGCACCTTAGTAAACTGATCACTCCATATCTCCCACAGAGCCTGCACCTTAGTAAACTGATCACTCCATATCTCCCACAGAGCCTGCACCTTAGTAAACTGATCACTCCATATCTCCCACAGAGCCTGCACCTTAGTAAACTGATCACTCCATATCTCCCACAGAGCCTGCACCTTAGTAAACTGATCACTCCATATCTCCCACAGAGCCTGCACCTTAGTACACTGATCACTCCATATCTCCCACAGAGCCTGCACCTTAGTACACTGATCACTCCATATCTCCCACAGAGCCTGCACCTTAGTAAACTGATCACTCCATATCTCCCACAGAGCCTGCACCTTAGTACACTGATCACTCCATATCTCCCACAGAGCCTGCACCTTAGTAAACTGATCACTCCATATCTCCCACAGAGCCTGCACCTTAGTACACTGATCACTCCATATCTCCCACAGAGCCTGCACCTTAGTAAACTGATCACTCCATATCTCCCACAGAGCCTGCACCTTAGTACACTGATCACTCCATATCTCCCACAGAGCCTGCACCTTAGTAAACTGATCACTCCATATCTCCCACAGAGCCTGCACCTTAGTACACTGATCACTCCATATCTCCCACAGAGCCTGCACCTTAGTAAACTGATCACTCCATATCTCCCACAGAGCCTGCACCTTAGTACACTGATCACTCCATATCTCCCACAGAGCTTGCACCTTAGTAAACTGATCACTCCATATCTCCCACAGAGCCTGCACCTTAGTAAACTGATCACTCCATATCTCCCACAGAGCCTGCACCTTAGTAAACTGATCACTCCATATCTCCCACAGAGCCCTGCTTTCCATAGAGACTACTTTTTCCTTCAAAACGTAAGGCCTGGGCGCCTTTCAATATCAGGACCTTGCTCCCTAGTGGTCTCCCGGAGAACCAATGCTTCACTTCGTTAAAGAAATACATCATGATGTATCTGCTAAAAACATATTTTTAAATATTTCGTCTTTTTAGTGAATATTAACTGGATCGAATATTTATTTTAATATGATAATAATACACTCGACACTTATTTTCAGATTATCAAAACGCGCGATGATCTAAATGGAATGCAATCAACTCATCCTATGAAATGTCCAAGCAAGAAGCACAGGTCTTAATGATTGGAGATTTTCTTCTTTAGCGGAGAACTTATAAATAGCCATCTTGTTGGTGTATCCGGTCACAATCCGGTGTACAAACTAACGGAAGTGTTGATGGGTTATGTTTTCTTAAAGTCACGTGATAATATTTGTGCAAACTTCCCATTGGAGGATCGAATTTTAAAAAATCTTTTCTCTTCATATATTTGGCAATTTAGTGGCCTTGACACTGTTTAGTTTATCGTGAATATCCCCAGTAGGCATTTAACTATTAGTATACATGACAGTTGAATATGAAATATAACAGTTCATGTTCAGATGGGTTGTATTTTATTTGGCCGTTCATCAATTATTTTCCTACGTCCAGTCTTCAAGATAAAGAGAGTATCTGGAGAGAATTTGAAAAGATCATGTCGTGGATTTTCATTCCTATTATCTCCCTTGTTGGCATTGTGGGCAACATGTTAAATATGAGTATTTTACTCCGAGGGAAACTAAAGAAGAGCTCTACTTGTTTAATTCTGGCCCTGGCTCTGGCTGATACACTTTACCTTCTGGGCACCAACAATTTACCAATACATCTTTACGCCCGTGGGGAACAGTTCGGATTTGATTACCCCGATCCCCAAGCGGAGGCTCTGTTTTACATGTACGTAGCTCAGAGGACGCTGGAGCAGTGCAGTAAAGTTGCGTCCCTAGTGCTGCCTTTTCTCATCACGCTAGACCGGCTGGTGGCTGTTCTACTTCCCTGCAGGTATTCGACGATAGTGACGTTAGGAAGGGTACGTGCTGCCATGTGTTTACTTTTAATTTTTTCAACATTATACGCCATATTTAGTTCCTTCAAGTTCACATTTCAATATATCACCGAGCCAAACCATAGCTCAAACAGCGCCCATGCACAAGAAACTGACAACTTCACTTCCTCGGGAATGATCGCCAAGTCAGACTTCTTTTTGGCTTACGGCAATGTAATGTTGCAAGTTGAACATATCATCATTATACTCTATGGACCAATACCGTTAATTCTTACAGTCATCGGGTGCCTTGTGGTTGCAGTAAAAATAAGAATTCAAGAGACGAAACGCAAATCATTATTTTCCAATGTTAAAAGTTCTCAAAATAACAAGGCCAAGAGCAAGTTCCTCTGGAGAAGTCTGTTGTATAGTTTTAACAAGACTATAACGCTAATTAAAATTATAACAAGTCACACAACTCCTAGAGGCATGCACTTGACAAAGGCTGAAAATCTGGAGTATAAGGAGAAACAAGAGAAGATAAGCGATGGCAGAACAGAACAATCTTATTGTGAAAAGAAATCATATATGGACATTGCTATTTGCAATGTGTATGATGAACATAAAAATAAATCGATGAGTGGCATAACACATGTGTCGAAATCTTGGAAGAATAAAACAACTAGAACATTGCTGTCAGTGTGTAGTGTGTACTGTGTCGCCAACACGTTCAATTTCATTGTTGTTTTCTTCTTTGACCAGAAAAACCTCAATGTTGATATGGCCATAGCCTTAGAAACTTGTCGTAAATTTGTTCTGGTGCTAAACAGTTCTTGTAACTTTTTGTTTTATGTTGGACTGAATAGAAACTTTAAGGAGAGTTACAGAAAACTTTTTGGACTTTGTTTCTGTTCTCGCAGTAAAAGAGTTATATCTGACTAACATTAAGAGAACTTTGTAACAATGGAAAAAAATCAAATACAATGATGGTTGCATTAAGTACAAGGGAAAGAAATTGTCTGGACCAGCTGAGAAAGGGGTTTGGAGAAGGGGTGAATACTACTGTGATCGCTTTTTAAATGCATAAAAAAATGTTCTAAGACTTGAATTCGAACTCAGGGCTGAAGCCTTCTAAAGGGAACTATTTTAACCTATACCATCAAATCTTTCAAGTGTAAATTCTTTCCTTTGTTCGATATCAAACAAAATAATAAATTATCAATAGTTAATTGACTAATTGGTTAATTTTTTTTAATTGATTTGCTTTGTCATATCTTAGTACTGATTGGGCAATATTTCAACTTCATCCAAGTTTGGGTGTGGGATAAATAACGTGTATACACTTTTTCCAGACAGACAGACAGACAGACTGAGTGAGTTGATATAAGCTTTGTAAATAGAACTAAAATGTTATTTAACCTTGGTTAGGCCAATAATAGAATATGCATCCTCCGTTTGGGACCCCTCAACTCAAGAAAAAAATTAAGAAACTGGAACAAACACAAAATAGAGCAGTGAGATTCATAACAAACGAATATTCACATTTGACTAGAGTAACACCTTTAGTAAAATCACTAAATTTAGAAAGCCTTCAGGACAGAAGACTCAAATGTAAAGTAGCAATTATACATAAAACACTGAACCATAATCTTCAAATACAAAAACAAAATTTAATAAAATACTCAAAAAGACACAAAGATAAAGGCACATTCCTCGTTCCATTTGCTAGGACAAATTTGTACAAATACTGTTTCTTTCTTAGTGCTATTAGAGCATGGAATGGGTTGCCTGAGTCAGCCTGGAAAATCAATGACATGGTAGAATGTAAATCATTGGTTAACATGCATGACTAAATAGGCACAGGAACACGGTTGGACGTAATCATTTTCTTTTTTTGACTTAACGTCTGTATTATAAGATAATATTAGTTGTCTTTGTAACAATCAGTTCATTAAATACATATGAATACTAACAATGTAATGATAATAATATATCTCCTTACCTAGTTGTATCATGTCGTCAGTCGATCTAACAATAAAATAATATCAGCAACACCTTCCATGCGTACACATGTCTTCTTTTTGTATTGTCGGAGATAGTGTTGTGGTAGTTGATAGTTTTCAGATCATACCTTCTGATATCCTTGCTGAAAATATTGAAACCTGCCTTTTACCTGCCTGAGTGGACCACATCGGGGGCTAATTCTGAGTTTTTGTTCCCACTCAAACTCTTTGTAACCTTGTTTTTTGTTCCTTTGTAATTTTTCCTTTTGTAATTGTATATAATTTTCCCTGCGCAACGGAATAATTAGTAGCTACTTATTAGCTAAATTTTTGGCCACACGTGAATCCAGATCTACCAAATCTCAAGACAAAGATATCAAACAGCTGTTCGGGTAGTACGTACTCTGGCTGTCGTCACGATATTTACAGGTTAGGACTCGGCAGCAATTTTCTGTAACTCCTGCAGGAGCTTTAGTTCATAAAATTGTTAGTTTTTTTTCCTAAAGGAAAGCTTGAAACTTTTACAAGACAGCATCGTCACTCTGGATTTAAAGTTTTTTGAGCGCTGAGCGTAGCATATTCATCACCATATCCATCATCAATAATGTAGCCATCCGTTCCTTTGAATTAGAAAAAATAATCATAGTTTCTTGACCTCAGGGTTTCTTATACTTTAACATTTCACACCCCCCAGTCCCAATAGAAAACAAGTTAAAGTTCGAGCCCCCTCCCCTTTCCCCACTTACCTAACTAGAGGACTTTGGGAAGCGCTTTAAACCCAGCGAGAGTATGTTTTTCTGCGAGTCAATTTTTTAAAATTATTATTGCATTATAAGTTGCAGGAATTAATTTTACTGGCGTCTACATTTCCTTGTTACGCCTTTTAAAAAACGCTCGATTTTGGAGCATCACATGTCTTGATTTCTCTTTGATCTTTTTATTTTTATTGTAGATCTAGCACCTTCTAAGACACCTTCCACAATATCGCTTCTTCTTTTCCTGATAATTTTCTATTCATACTCGTGACCATGGACATTGTGTCACTTTTTTAAAGACAACGATAATTTCTAAGTCTTAGCCTAAACGATGTCAAAGTTGAAGGTCGAGACGTTTATGAGCAGACACCAAGTTCCCATCATGCTCTAGCAACAATCCAAACGATGAAAATGGAAAAATGCTTTGAGTGCTGGGACATCCCAAAAAAAAAGCCCCACGAGTCTCGGAGCACACGAGGCACCCTAACCGCGCCTCCCCACGGCGGAGGCTGCCCATGTCGGGCTATTGTTGGTTCATATCTCGCAAGGTTAAGGTCAATCTTTTCTCTCGGTGCTCCATCTGCGGGGAGGGAGAGGAAAACGTGTTTCAAAATTCGTTTAGACTGTCCCGGACTGACTGACTCACATGACAAGCAATCTAAGCGGTTAAATAGTGAGTCCAAAGTAGTTGCTTTTAACGCTCTGATATAAAAACAAAGTGTTTGTTCGATACTTGATATCTTTGGACTAGACATGTGTCCAATAGTTGTGCATTAAATTAATCAAACGATACAATTAAGAACGTTGACGTGCCAAATCTCGTCTGCTGATATCGTCTGCTGCTGTCGCTTGAAAGTCGTAAAACAAGTCGTCTGGTTAGTTACACGTGAGTATATGATGATGACAATATCTCTAAATGTGCTCATGAAGCATCTGTTCTCTAATACAATTTATCACAGCATGGATGTTATCTTTTTTCAATGAGGAAATGTGGGTACAAGATAGTTACGTTCTCGTTGTAAATAGTGTAACTTAAAAACAAAAAACAATTTTAGAAACGAACATATTAATGTGTTGCGGAGTTGTTACAGTTATAAAAACTCTTGGTAAGCCAATTCACATAAGCAAATTTTATTATTACCGAAAAACTAGCATTTAAAAAAAATGAGATTTCTAAATGTAGTTACCATTTTCAGAACATAGCGAGCAGATTTATGAAAAAATTAATTAAGTACTTGGATTATCTTTCACAAATACGTTTAGAATTTATTCTAGACTAAACATGATCTATAACAGTTCAAGTTCAGATGGGTTGTATTTAATTTGGCCGTTCATCAATTATTTTCCTACGTCCAGTCTTCAAGATAAAGAGAGTATCTGGAGAGAATTTGAAAAGATCATGTCGTGGATTGTCATTCCTATTATCTCCCTTGTTGGCATTGTGGGCAACATGTTAAATATTAGTATTTTACTCCGAGGGAAACTAAAGAAGAGCTCTACTTGTTTAATTCTGGCCCTGGCTCTGGCTGATACACTTTACCTTCTGGGCACCAACAATTTACCAATACATCTTTACGCCCGTGGGGAACAGTTCGGATTTGATTACCCCGAGCCCCAAGCGGAGGCTCTGTTTTACATGTACGTAGCTCAGAGGACGCTGGAGCAGTGCAGTAAAGTGATGACATTTGTGTTGCCTTGTGTAATCACTCTAGACAGGCTGGTGGCTGTTCTCACTCCATACAGCTACACTAGAATAATGACCGTCAGGAGAGTGCGTACAATAATATGTATAGTGTTGCTTCTCTCATTATCTTATGCTTCGTTTGGGTGCTCAAAGTTCAAGTTTCAATACGTCAACACACATAGATCTAGTTCTGGATCTCAGTCAACTTATATCTCAGAAACAAATAACACTTTCTCTGGTTTGATCGCTAAGTCTAGTTTCTTTTTAACTCATGGCCATCAATTCATAAAAACTGAGCATATCGCCATAACTCTATACGGACCAATACCTTTAATTCTTACTGTAATCGGATGTTTTCTAGTTGGAATTGAAATTAGGATTCAACGAAATAAACGCAAATCTTTATTTGATCATGTGAACAGACATCAAACAAAGAATAAAGGTAAAACAGACAACCTGACTGGCGCAATCAACAAGTCTGTAAAAAGCAGCAAAACTAAAACAGACAACAAGACTGAAACAGACAACAAGGCTAAAACAGACAACAAGACTGAAACAGACAACAAGGCTGAAACAGACAACAAGGCTGAAACAGACAACAAGGCGGAAACAGACAACAATGCTGAAACAGACAACAAGGCTGAAACAGACAACAAGGCTGAAACAGACAACAAGGCTGAAACAGACAACAAGACTAAAACAGACAACAAGGCTGAAACAGACAACAAGGCTGAAACAGACAACAAGACTGAAACAGACAACAAGGCTGAAACAGACAACAAGGCTGAAACAGACAACAAGGCTGAAACAGACAACAAGGCTGAAACAGACAACAAGACTGAAACAGACAACAAGGCTGAAACAGACAACAAGGCTGAAACAGACAACAAGGCTGAAACAGACAACAAGACTGAAACAGACAACAAGACTGAAACAGACAACAAGACTGAAACAGACAACAAGGCTGAAATAGACAACCACTCTGAAACAAACACGAATTCTGAAACAAAAATATTTAGCAACAAAATGTTTCTATATTTGAAAAGTAAATTTTCTTTCAATATATTCAACAATAAATTCAAGCCAATGAAAAGACAAACACATATTACGACTTCTGTTAAAAACACGACATTGACCTATTCAGAAACTCTTGTTTCTTGGGAAACACAAAATGTTAATAACGACCAAACTGATAAGTTCTATTCTAAATGTGAAATGAAATGTCCTGTATATCATGCTTACAATATTGACACAGATCATAAAAATGTCGACTTTAAAATGGACATTTCAAAGTCAAAAATATCAAAAGCTTTAACCAATAAAACAACTAGAACACTGCTGTCAGTGTGTAGTGTGTACTGTGTCGCCAACACATTCAACTTCATTGTCTTGTTCTTTTTCGACCAATCCAACATGGCACCTAACAAGGCCATAGCCTTGGAAACTTGTCGTAAATTGGTTCTGGTGCTAAACAGTTCTTGTAACTTTTTGTTTTATGTTGGACTGAATAGAAACTTTAAGGAGAGTTACAGAAAACTTTTTGGACTTTGTTTTTGTTGAAGTAAATAGGAGGAATCTGACAGGAGTTTCTACACTCGTTCAGAATTTAAAGCACTATCCAATCCACAGACAGTATCTAAAGGAAAACTACCATTTGAGTAATTACGTCTGAAAACAAAAAGCCATCTAGTGACTTAAAGATAACATATTGAGACAATATTGTGGGGAAAAAATGTGTATCAATAAAATTTGAAAATGTATTGCATTATTTAATTTCTATGTACTTTGTTGTCAAATATGTATGCTTTTCTTTTTTTTCTCTTATGATTTTCACATGTTAATTTTATCTTAACTATTATATTATTTATCTTATATTATTATTTCGGTTGTAACTTTTAAACTTTGTGCCCAACATTATAGTTTGTCGTACATAATTGGCCTTAGCGTTCCACTATTTGGGTCTGTATGAGTGCTGTCATTTACTGGTTTTTTTTTTACAAAGCTTATATCAACTTTGTCTATTTGGTAAAAAGTGTGTACATCTTATTTATCCTACCCCCAATCGAATCAAATTGAAATTTCGCACAATTATTTCTTTTACCTGTAGAAAAAAAATCAATACAAAAATTAACCAACTATTTTGTTTGGTATCGAACAAGGGAAAGAAATTCTATTTGAAATATGTGGTGGTATACGTTTAATTTCTCTACTTTATACTTTGTATAGAGAATCAGGTCGTCGCTTAAAAGTTTGAAACTAAAAATAGATAACTATAAAACCTTCTATTTTCATAAGGCCTTCGCTGGCACAGTTGTCGGTCAATGGCTTGAGGTGGTTTAAACCAATGAGTTCGAATTCAAGTCTGTTTTCTATTTTTAGCAAGACTATAACGCTAACTAAAAATCTAACACATCACAAAACTCCTCGAGTCATCCAATGGAGACGAAGTGAGATAAAAAGAAGTCCCATTTATTTTAAAGCGATAACAGCATTTTAAAATTACGAGTAAAAAAAAACAACACACTATCTTGTTGAAGTTTTAACTAATCTGACATTCGGACAGGCTGTGTGTTTACCATGTTAAAAGCTTCTCTTTGCCATTGACATTTTGCTAATGCGTTGCCATGACAACATGAATACATTTTTTTTTGTTCGCAACGTTTTCAATATAGTGTTTAATAATTTAATAGCCGAAACACAAATATAAAGAGTACTTGCTACAAGTGCTTTCATGTATAAATCATTACGTATTGGTTTCTTGTTTAAACTTTAGCTATCTCACCGATGGAAGGAAATGTCAATTTATTATCACCAGGCAAGCTAAAGTATCAAAGGTGGTGGTGTTTTTCTTCGTTACAGCGTTGACAGCTCCAGACATACTAAAAAATAAACTTATGTTTTAATTATATCAACAGTTGATTGCTATCACTCTACAGCCTCCAGCAAAGTGTTGTGTTGACTATCTTGAGTCTTCAAAGTTTGGCAAGCTTGGCTTACGCCGAACATTATGCTTGAGATTAATGTGAAACTACCATTCGCTCTAGAGATTATTCTATAAGCTGGGAAAAGTTCTTCGCAGAATGGGGAATACTTTTCAGGAGGATAATGTTCCCTATTTCGTCTGGCCTCATATCAACTATTTCCCCATCGCTGAGAGTGAGGATGAAAACACTGTAAGCAGACGATTAGCAACGGCGATGCTGCGGATTGTTATTCCCGCCATTTCTCTCTTAGGAATTGTGGGAAATATTTCCAACATGGTCATACTTCTTAAAGGAAAATTAAACAAGAGTTCGACCTGGCTCATCCTGGCTCTCGCGGCTGCTGATACCACCTTCTTGTTTGGTGTCAACAACGTACCCGAACTACTGTACGCAAGGGGAAGAAAAATGGGGTTTGATTATCCAGAGCTACAGGCCCATGTTTTGTACTGCGTTTACTTTATTCAGAAATGTTTGGAGATAGTCGGGAAGGTGTCGTCCATGATGCTACCTTGCCTGATTACTTTTGACAGATTAATCGCTGTTATAGTGCCTTTCCGATATCCCAGAATAATGACTGTAAACCGGGTTCGTACTACTAGCATGTCCGTATATATTTTATCTCTAATTTCATACAGTTTTTACTGCCTAAAGTTCACATTCAAATATATTCCAGAGACTCAAATTAACATTCCGTCAAACCAACTTCTGAAGAATCCGGAAGTTAACTTTACTTTTATGGCAATCTTTAACATTACGTCAAACCAACTTCTGAAGAACCCGGAAGTTAACTTTACTTTTGTGGGAATCTTTGCAAAGTCTACATTTTATAATTCAAATACCCGAATGTATATGACAGTGGTTAAAACAATAGCCTTTCTTTACGGGCCAGCGAACCTTTTCCTAACAGTCATTGGCTGTGTTATTGTGGGCTTCTGGATACAATTCTATACAAATAACCGTACGAAGTTGCTAGCTGGCAAGAACGAGGCAAGGTCGGCAGCAAGTTGTTTCGGGAAGCTGTTGAGTTTAAAGAAAACTTCAGCCGGTGAAGACAACAAACATCCGGTTGCTCCCTGTGAAGATATTCATTACACAATATCTTCTGCCAAGGGAGAAGCCAGTGTTTTTATTCTTGATCAGCTTGTTGTTCATAACGAATTCTTAACTACAATGACTAGTATAAAAGCGACTAGTATAAAAGCCAAAAAAGTTAGCTGTGATCTTAAAATGAATATTTTTGTGACTGATCCTCTTCCCCAACGCCACGAGAAGACTTTAGCGACAGACACAAAAGCGTGTACACGGGACAATTCAAAAGCTGAACGTTTTAAAGTTGTCAAAAGACGTAAAAGCAAGACCACCAGGACCTTGTTATCTGTGTGCTTGGTTTACAGTGTTGCCAACATTATCAATTTTTTCGTGTTGTTTTGCTACGACTATAACTTCGTTTCATCCTCTGAGGTGGCCATTGGCCTCGAGTCTATTCACAAGACGATTATGGTGGTCAACAGTGCCTGCAATTTTCTCTTTTACGTCGGGCTGAATCGAAACTTCAAAGAAAGTTACAGAAAGTTTTTTTGCAAGTGTTGTCGTTAAGTATCTCATAAAACAAAAACAAAAAAATATTCATATTTCACTAGAGTAAAACCATTAGTGAAACCACTAAACATAGAGACACTTCAGGACCAGACGCTAGTCAGCGAAACGTGAGACAGGGGCAAGGTACTTTTTCATTGCATTTATAACGGAAAATAATAGCGAAATGACCTGAATTCGAACTTACTCCTCCTTAAGCCAATGCACTAGCCACTGTGCCAGGAAGTGCTTATGAAAGAAGTTTTTAGATTTATCTAGTGTTAGTTTTAAACTTTTCACAACATAGTATATAAGGGGACTAATACAAGGTATACCACCTTATCAGTCAAGTACGATATCTTTCCTTTGTTCGAGATACCAAGGAAAATAATTAATTACCAATAGTTAATTAACTGATTAGTTAATTTTGTATCGATTTGTTTGTATTGTCAGATGAAATAAATAATTGTGCCAAATTTTAGGTTGATCCGAGAATGGGTGTGTATTTTTATTATCTATCTTATTATTACATTGAATTCTGTTATACCAGTTATACTCATCTTACTTAGACTTAGACTTAGGTCCTCCCACGCCGTTCGGCGCATTGGGCGGCAAGCTGTCTCCATAATGATCTGTCACTGGCAATGTCTGAAGCCTCTTCCCATCTGGTGTCCACTGTTCTGAGGTCCTCCATGAAGGTGTGTCGCCAGGTAATACGAGGACGTCCCTGTTTGCGCTTTCCTCGTTTTGGCTTCCATGTTATCGCAACTCTTGGTGTGCGTAATTCATTTTGACGTAGAACATGTCCCGCAAACCTCATGCGACGCTCAGTCACAACCTCACTAAGTGTTCGACTCCCAGTTCGGCAAAGGATTTCCTTGTTTGAGATCCGGTCTGTGTAACTGACTCCCAAAATCCGTCTCAGCCATCTCTGTTGAGCCACATTTAGTCTTTTCTCAATTTTGACAGATGACTTCCACGTCTCACATGCATATGTAGCAGTTGGAATGACGATTGTGTTGAGAAGGTGTATTTTTGTCTCGAGTCCAATGGCTTGGCTAGTCCAAATAGGCTGCAGCCTTTGGAAAATGCTCCCTGCCTTTCCTATTCGGCACGCTACATCATGGTAAGCATCTCCATCATTTGTTATGATGCTGCCAAGGTACGTGAACTTGTCCAGCTCTTCAAGCTTTGACTCGCCAAGTCTGACGGGGACACCCTTTGCCTTATATCCCACTCGCATAATTTTAGTCTTATCCAAGTTTATGCGGAGGCCAATTTTGGGTGCCTCTCTGTCTAGGCTCTCCGTCATTTCTTGAATGCATTTATTTGTAGCCCCGAGTAGTGCAACATCATCAGCAAAGTCCAAGTCCGTCAATCGGAGTTGTTCATGCCATGGAATACCAAAGGCAGTCTGGTTCATTGCTCTCCTCATTATGTAGTCGATGGCTAGGAGGAAAAGGAAGGGAGATAAGATGCACCCCTGTCTCACACCTGTCTCGATTGTAAAAAACTCTGTTGTTCCCTCTTCTGTTTTAATGCAGCAACTAGACTGACTGTAAAGGTGTCGTAGGATCTGGACGAATTTTTCTGGTATACCGTATTCTCTAACTATTTTCCATAGTGATTCTCGGTGGACACTATCAAACGCTTTTTTGAAGTCCACGAAACTGATCGTTAGCCGTTGTTGGAACTCAAAACTTTGTTCTATGATATTTCGTAAAACGAAAATCTGCTCTGTACATGATCTGCCTCTTCGGAAACCTGCTTGTTCTTCTCTGAGCCTTTCATCTACAGACTGTTGAAGCCGTCTCAACAAAACAGTGCTGAAAACTTTGCCTGGGACAGAGAGGAGAGTAATGCCCCTCCAGTTGTTACAGTCTGCCAAGTTGCCCTTTTTTGGAAGCTTTACAATCACTCCCTTTTGCCAGTCCTCTGGGACTTTTGAAGTTCGCCAACAGAGATTTAAGAGATCAGTCATTCTGTTAACAATGCACTGTCCCCCATATTTTAGCATTTCTGCTGATATCATGTCTAGTCCTGGTGCTTTGTTATTCTTTAGCACTGCAATGGCCATGGTAACCTCCTCAGCAGTTATTGGGTCTGTCTTGACCTTGAGATCATTGTCTGGAGAGGGGTCCTTGAATATGTAAGTTATGTCTGGCGACAGTTGGTTAAGGGTCTCTTTAAAGTGCTCTACCCATCTTGCATCCTGTTCTTCTTTCGTTAACAAAGTTTTGCCTTGCTTGTCTTTTATTGGTGCCCCATGTCCACTCTTTGCTCCAGTGAGATCTCGGACAATACGATGGAGGGTTTTTGTGTCATTTCTGCTTGCAGCTGCTTGTGCCTCTTGTCCCTTCTGCTCAATCCAGTCCCGTTTATCTTGCCGACAGCTTCTCTTTACTTTCAGATCTGCTTCCCTATAGGCTTCTTCCGCTAGGCTGCGATCCTGTGTTTCATTTTTCTGATCTCGTCTACGTTTGGCCTCTTTCCTCTCATCTATCAATTTCCATGTTCTGTCTTGTATCCACCGTTCCTTGTATGAACCTCGCCTCCTTCCGATAACTTCTTCTGCGCACCCAACAGTGGTATCTTTGAAGTTGGCCCACTCTTCTTCAAGGGTCAATATATCTGCAAGAGCCTCATCTACTGTTCTGATATTTTTGTTTGTTATACGTGGGAAAAGTAAAAAAAAAAAAATAGATAAGCTTTAAATCATCTACCCTATATATCGCAGGTTCTGAATTTTTACAAGGCATATGTCAACTCACTCTGTCTGTCCGTCCGTCTGTCTGGTAAAAAAATACAAGTGTTCTTTCTTCCCTGGCATGGAGCAGTTGCTTGAATCAGCCAAGAAAACGAATGACTTAAGGATGTAATTATCTTTTGAAGGCACGTTTGTTATTTATAGCACAAGACAACAAATATTTACAAATCTTTCTGTTGAAATAATATAGTGAACTAAACATTCAAGAGTTTATTTGTCAATGAGAAATAAAGGGGAAAAAAAACAGTTTAGGGTTTGAACCCACGACAAAAGATCAAACATAAAAATATCGATCGACATCTACAAATAGCTTAATGCATCGAAAATAAAAATGGCTGCCATATTGTTCTCTTCCCTCCAAAGAAACGTACAATTAATATTGTAACAAATTCCATATTAATGAAGTGAATTTTCAGAAATTAGAATAAAATATGTGGTCAAGAGTTTATGAAATGGAAGATCGGTGGGCTCATGCTAAGTTGTCATAAATACATTTCAATTGTTTGACTAAACCAACAAAAATGTAAGCTCACATTATGAAATAAAAAAACAAACAAATAGGTCAAAGTAAAATCTTTATTTTTCTTCTCTACAGCAAAGTGAAACATTTCTTAAAGAAACATTACAAACAGAAACTATCAGTAGTAATAAACAGTTCTATGCTAGAGACGTGCAGACCTCAATGTTAGACATGAGTGTTACTGTTGAAGTAGACCTATGTCGAATTAGATAAGACGTGAGATGACAAAGTCTATAGGATAAAGTGACCAGATGCAATTTTTAATGCCAGATTCATTGTCCCAAATATAGACAGTGACCATAAAAAAAAATGACAACTATTACAATCCAACTCTACCCAGGATTCAGAAAAAAAAAAAATAACAGACCCACATAAACGTGTGTCAACAGTTCTAAACATGTTCAAACATCTTCATTCAAAAAGATAAGGGTTGGTCTACAAGACACATTGCCGCTTTTTTTTTTAGGTGGTGGGAGTGTAGGGGCTTGGAAGACCCAACTGTGACCTAAATTTTGTACACATCTGTCACACCTGAAGCTAATGCCTGTCTGAAAAGCACATGCCAGTGATCGCCTCTATTGCAGCCATTAAAAATAAAACATTATAGTCCTGTATCAACAGTCTCTATTAAAACAGGATAGCATGTCCATAGTCCGTTTTTAGAATCAGGTAAATGCATCAGGAAGCTGTCTTCATCTGTCTCAACATTACTTCCCCATTGTGTTGGTTGAGTATGCCCTACAGGACATAATGACAAGGAAAGTCCTACATGACATCTGACAGGGAGAGTACTACAACAATCTAACAAAGAATATCCTAGAAAACATCTAACAAAGAGTGTCTAACTGTGGCAGGCCAAAACATTTATTTATAATGTTGTCAGCCCAAGAGAAGGAGACTGGTCAGGGTTCTATACAGAGAAGACAAAAATGTCCAAAAATTAACAATGCCCTAAAGGAGCACCTTACAACCTGGAAAACTGAAGCTCCTTGCCCTAATGCTTTGTAACATTATTGAGACAAAAAGAATGCAAGATTCAATGCATGCCTACATTTTCAAGCCAGGAGAAATGGCTAAGGCTTACTTGTTGACATGAACACAATTTTCGACTATCTATTAGCTCCCTTGTGACTGAAGGATTTAATAACGTTTTAAACTGCAGACTTAATCTTTCCTTATGGTCTGAAGAGATCAAGATAAAAGTCACTGATTAACATGAAATTTAAACATAAAAAACACAGCTTTGTCAGCCTTAATTACATAGAACCAAACAAAAATGTGCCAAAAACACTTATAGTTGGCAAGTCACAATTTTATTTTTAAAAAATAGTAGTAAAAGCTAAGAATAACATATAACTCGAAAATTCATGTATAGACAAGAGTGTCTAGTGGCACACAGCAATCCACACCTACAGCTGTTTAAAACTAGGGAGAGAGATTTTTTAGAAATGAGTTGGTCCTAGAGGCATAATTTTATCAAAAAACTGCATTTAAAAACAAAACGAAAATAAATATTTCCACTTAGCCAGCTATTTCTAAAGAATCTAATTACATTTCTTGAGCAAACACAAGGCATCAGTGGTTCCCAGAATTCTCATTGGTTATAGCTTTGCCCAATAGATGGTTGTCTTGCCCATGTCGTATAACCACTCACGTCTGCTTTGTAAATATAGCAAAATACAATATTTTGGCACTTTACTTCTTATTTTGGGAACCACTGCAATGCTGAAACACTGTGACAATAAAAACAACATTTCACAGTAAAAATCAATTCTAAAAAGTCCACTGTTTGGCACAGGACTGAAGTTGTTTTTTTACAAAAATATAAAGACCTAGAGCCGACCACACACATGAAATAAATATAAATCTTAAAATAAAGAACAAATTTAAAAAATCAAATCTGTGATTAACTGGCAAGTGAAATAATAAACTTATCTAATTCATCAATAAGAAACTACTGACCTTTTCAGATGGTGGAAAATCACTGATGGTAAATCACTAGTGAAACACCATTTTAAAATTATTGTTTATTATTTTAACAAAATAGTTAATAAAAATTTCATAAAGATAAGATATCAAAACAGTCAGCACAACATTTTTTATATAGAATGTATTCCTATTTTAATATACCTTAGACCTTTACAAAGTGATTTGAATAAATTATTTAGAAGTTATAGACAATATAACAACAGATACATGCGTTAATAAAATACTGGTAAATATAGAAAGTTAGAATTTGAGCAAAAATAAAAATGTCAATGAATGTGTAAAGAATGTGAGCTGAGACAAACATGCCACTACAAACACATGCCACCACAAACACATGCCACTACAAACACATGCCGCTACAAACAAGCCAACATTTGTTAGAATCCAATAGTTCATAGACAATAAATCTTTCAAAAATATTTTTTTAAATATTCTAAAAACTGACAGAAATGCTGTCTATCTATACATAAGAAAGTACTGTTTCAATTTAAAAGCATGAAAAAGTTTTGAAATAAAAAAAAACCAGCTCTATATTTACATATATTTTAGAACTATAACGTACTGTACAACAAACTTCACAAAAGGGGAAAAAGTTGTTCAAGTAGTTGGGGTCTTACATCCGTAAATAGGCCATTCCCCTAGTAAAAGTGCAACATTTGGTTGTAATGTAAAACTGTATAGATAAATTGTATAAAGTATTTTTGGTTGTAGTGTAAAGTTACAATCACTGAACAAAAATAAATAACAAAGTTGTCTGTTTACCTCCATTGTGTGTGTTAGTACGGTACCAATGAGAAACACTTGGACTTGGAATGGTTTAGAATGCTCAGTTTCATCCTCTTTGTTCATGTGTTTAGGGAACTTCCCCAAGAAAAACATTTCTCACACAAAATAATATCAATAAATAGCAGAGCATTGGGTTAGGGTTAGTGTCTGGCTTCCCCTTTCACTCTATAGCTAGTAACAGCAGCAAGAAAAGTACTGGCCTCTGGTTTCTCTTCTGCTGCTGATGTCCTTGCCCTTGGCTATCCGGGCCAGTGTTGGTCTAAAATAAAGTAGCCATTTATTTCCTATATGTATATATCATGGGACTAGGTGAACAGGGGGTATAATTCATGGCAGCAACACCAAATACCCAAAATTAAAATCCTAGGGCAAATGTTAATTGATATAAAGGGAATACAAATTGCTTTTATTAAATATATTGAGAATTCAATTTATACAGCAGGCCAGCACGCACTTTTGTTTTTAAATTTTAGCAGTGAGTTAACAGGGATCATAATATAGCCAAAATGCTTTTGACATAAGTCAAATAAGATCTTTTAAATAAATCCTGAAATCTTCAATAATTGTTTTATAAAATGTGCCCCATAGAGAGAAAGGAAAATGTTATATACCAGGACCAATTGTTCAGGTTTTCTCAGCTCTCCTGGCAAAGTTAGAAGCAAGCAAAAATAAAAAGTATGACTTTAGAAAAGTACAATTACACTTTTTATAACCAAAAATTAAAAAAAAAAAAATGGTAAAAAAAAAGAGAATTTTGTGGAGATGAAGAAAGAAGTTGTAGAGATGTTTCACTTTGTTTGAGAGTCTGAGACTTCTCACAGCTCTAAATGAGAAATTGTTTTTATGTGTATAAGACAGAAACAGATCGGCATTACGTCTTTGAATAGCTCATCAAAAAAAAACAACAGAAAAAAACAGAGCACAATGTTCAATAATATAAACCAATCACAGGAATGCCACTTGTCACTGGGTAAGAAAATCAAGTTTAAACAAGAGAATTGTGAGTGATTACAGTTATGACCAATCTGAAATTTTCAATAAATATAAATCAAAAGTTCATCAGTTTCCAACACACAAGGTCCACAACAATACGTTAACCATCCTGTACTTCATCTCATCTTACAGTGTCTGTCACAATTAAAAACTTGGCCTAGTATAAATTGCTTTTTGTGACAGAAATTTTTCACTGTGATAATTTTTTTCTCATTTGTGGAGAATTATTGCTGACAAAAATTTGGCTATTCAGTCGATATAAATATTTGTAACAAAAATGTTTATCCACAGCAATTTAAAAAAAAAGTAGTCTAGCAAAAAAGTAAAATGCTTTCTTAATGTAAAATGAATTACAGAATACATGAACTTGCATTGATCATAACAAATGTAAACAAACTGACCAGTAAGATTATTATGAGTTAAAAAAAAAAAACAATAGGAAAAAAAAATAGTCCAACTAAATTTACTCTCAGTATAAGTTACTTTGTGAGTAAAAAATAGGTTAAGTTTCCCTTTCAAACTTTGTAATCCATGGGGGACAGATGATGTAAAGCTCATCTCAGTCATCTGTTTCTCTATTGTTATAGAAGGTGTCAAGTAGCCTACACTGTTACTTTAACAAATGTCATTTTCCCATTAGAGTTGGCTGGACTGAGAGGCATCCAAAATTTTCCTAAGTTCAAGATCCCGCTATTGTCAGGATTTGAACCCAACCTCTTTAACTTCAGCCTCGACGCCCTATCACTGTTAGCTATTGTAAGTTACTGTTAAAAGCATTTAAAAAAAGACAAACATAAAATGTAAACCATTTTCATTGGAACTCACTATCTGACTAGTTCATTATGTGAACAGTAAAATATTTCAGTGTTATATATAAATATACTTTGGGAGAACAGTTTCTATACTTTGAGCTCTGAGTAAATAATCAATATAAATATTAAGGCAAGCCAAGTCATCGAGAGAACAATTGACATGTAACTCATGTAAGTATTGAATGTGACATGTAACTTGTGTAAGTATTCAATGCAATGATGGACAGTCAAATCACCAAGAATGAGCTAAAAGATTACAAAAGAGGTGTACAAATATAGAAATGATAAAAGACAGAATTGAAACTACCATATTTATTCTAAGCTCTTAATTTCATAGCTTCTTTACTCAAAGTTAGCAAAGACACAAGAATGTAAGCCTATCATGCAAGCAAATGATTTTTAAAAAAAAAGACTCCTTTAGAAATGAAAATGATTCTTCAAAAATAGTAAGAAACTATTTAGGGATTAGATTCTATGTGACTTAAAAAATTTAGAAGTTAGTTATTGTACAGAAAAATTAAAAAAAAAGGTTTCTAAGGTAAAATTGGTCAAAAAATCAAGAATGAAAGCATACAAAAACTTGTAATAAGATTCTACAACAAGATTACTGAATGTTTCATGTAGTAACCAAAATCATTCAATTACTATTTTAAAAAGCAAAAAAAAAAACTACCTAAAAGCATAGTTGTTTTTTTTTGCAATGGTAAATTTAAAATAGGTTAAAAATTACACACTTAAAATTAAAAGCTTTGGTATGAGCAGAACAAAACAAAACAATTTAGTCCAAAATATCATCAAGTGAAATTTAACTAATTTCTTATCACAGAGCAATAAAAAAAAATGGGTCTAGCCTCCACAAGTTAAATTATGAAAAGCAACTAAAAGGGCAGAAGTCACCATCATATCAATTTGATTTGACTAAACTAAATTCAACTACTGGCAAGTAGGCTCAACTGAAGAATACATTCTTGAGAAATAGATTTTTAAATACTGATTTATACTTTAATTTTACACAGGAGTTGCTATTTGAGTGATTAATTTATTGCTTTCAAAATACAATAAAACAAATTTATTTCAGTGCTGTTCAAAAGTCAATACTTTGAGACGCAAATAATTTATAAGACTACAGATATTTTTCTTAATTCACTAGAGATTATAATTAATAATGAAGTATATAAGTACATACATGTATCTTAAAAATACATTTTTAACTTTCATATTTTCATAAAAATGATTTGAGAACATGAATCTGATTGAGATGAATGTTTGACTTTTAAAGAAAAGAAAAACAACATTTTGACGACAAGGTAACAAGGCTGCCCCATAATCTGACTGTATGTACTTATCAATCTCCTGTCACTCTGAAAGGCACATTGCAGGATAGCTGTTTTCATCTACTCCTTGTGTTTCCTCCTGAGTAAAACCCGCTCCAGCCCAATCATAGGAGACTCAAACAGAAGCATCAGTATAAATGACACCAGGTAGGTGCAGACCAGCAAGCCACAGAAGGTCACAGCCTAGATCACAAATACACACATGGAATCATCACTCACAACAAAACATGATCAGCTTGATCATAAATACATTGTTGCCATTTATTTTCAGCAATACTTAAAAACAGTGGTTCCCAAACTCTTGAAATTCATGGTCTTTTAAGACTAGCCCAAGGTACCCTTTATCTGGATATCAATTTGTGAAAATTTTGAGAAATTATTGTTTTAAAAACAGCTAGCTTAGGGAATAATTTTTTTTTTAATTATAAAATTTAATTTCATTTTTTTTTAGCAAGAAAACTTTACTGTTGAAATTCTCCCATAGTTTTAAGAACACAGACAAATGAAAATATTTTCTAAGGACTTCACTTTTAGAACAAATAACACAGTATCAAGCAACAAATACCCAGGGCAAAATTATACATTAACTTAATGACACAGACATATATGTCATGTTTAAATAGATAACCACACTTGAGTCATGTTATGTATTCCTGAGCTGTCCCATTTTCCTCATTTTGGGGGGGGGGGGGGGGGGGTGTCAGGTTATGGTTTAACTTTATTTGAAAGCAGATGCCAAGCAGACAGGCAAGATGCAGGGACAGTTGGAGAGACTTGCCCAGGACCGAGACGCTTGGAGGAAGCTGGTTGGTGGCCTATGCCCTAGACAGGAACATAGGCAGAGATGAGATCTAAATATCCATTTATCCAAAAAGGAAGCAAGATTTAACCCAGATCAACATAATAATAGCAAGAGAACCAAAGAAACTCACAATACTTGTGTCTGTTATCTGAAACAGCTGATCCCTGTTTTGGTAATACACAGAGAACACACAGGGGTGGATGAGGTAGGCCACAAAGGTCAGTCTGCCCAGCACCACAAAGGGAGACCAGGACAGAAGGCTGTTCACAAGGCCTGGAACACAAAGTAGATGAACAAAATTTTTTTTAACTTTTAGAATATGTAACAGTATCATTTTATATTTCTTGCATATTATATATTGAATTTTTTTTTTAAATATTTTAATTGTTAGTATATATAGAATCTAGTAGGTTAAGTTAATAATTTAGTTTTCTTCAAGAAATGCAAGTCCAAAATCAGGTTAAGGAAGATACCACCTAGTTTCGAGGTGAGAAAGTGTATATTTGTGACCAGAACACTAAACTGCATTAGCTCTATAAAAACTTTGGAGAAATGCTGGGTAGATTCAGTCATTTTCCAACAAAACTACTGCTGGGAACATTGAATGGGACCCCCAAACATTCTACCTTGCCATAAATAAAAGTAACCATTAAGCAATCCTCTGTGGCAACAAGTGTATACAATAATAATATAATAGGTGAGATATCTAGGAGAGCATGCTAGGGTCTAAATAAGCTGTATATTGGTCTCCCACCAATAAGAAAATTATTTTTACTATGCTACTGGACATCAGCACTGGATTTAAGGGGGGGCAGGCAGGGCTACTTCCCTGAGTACTCCACAAGAAAGGTGCCGATACAACAGTGTAAAAATCCATATTTTTATTCAATATTTTTTTTTTTTCGCATTTTACCAACACTACTTTAAATCTTACAGTTGGCAACACTGTCCTGGCTAAAACATGTCCGCTCATAGAGTGTTCGTATTGTTGTAATATACTCCGGGTTTACTACATTGCGTAAACCCTAAATAGTTGTCATTTTTTGTTACTAAAATATGTATATTAAATAATTATATTTTTTTAAATGAAGGAAAATTTTCTTTTATTTATAAGTACGCTCTTCCTTTTATAATTTGGCATGCTTTAGTATTTGTATTAATAAGTAAGTGGATTTTTATGAAAGCTTTAAGTGTCGGGGACTTCACATACTTAAAGCAGGCCCTGATGGGCATTAGGATGAATTCAATAGATTGGATCTTTTTAGAATATGAATCTTCCTTTCCTTGGGATGATAAATGCCTGAACTGGACATAGGCACTAATGGACTTAACAAATCTGATACAGGAGAGTTTGGCTCACCTCCATAGCCAGATGTACAGGCCACTATGACCCAGCACACACAGACTGCCCAAGCTGTTCTGGAGACAGAGTTGTAGAAGGCTGCTGCACCCAAAGAGCTGGGGTTGTCTCCTGTCAGGTCACCATTGATACCATATACAACTGCTAATCCAATGGCAGTGGCCAGAATCCACCCAAGGATGACAACAAACTAAGATTACAAAGAAAAAAAAAAATGTTCTTTATTGGTTTTAAATTATTTAACAACATCTAATCAAATTTTGGGATTCTTTAAAACTTAAGAGGCTGACTACAACAATAGGTCATTAACTGCTCAGAAAATATATTTCTACAAAATCTGTATGATGTATATCACTTAACACAAAACTTAACGTAATCATAACATATTTCTTAACTGTTTGACTCAGTAATGATTGTTGATTTGACCCAGCCTCTAGTGCTTTACAACTTTTTTTTTCCCTCCAGTATGTATTTAATTGCTTAAAACATTATCTTGAATAGTTTTGCTTTGTTAAATATCCAGAATTTCCTTCTTTCAACAAGTTTTTACAGACTAACATGTTTTTAATGCGTGTTAGGAAGGTAGCAATGTAGGATAATAAGCTTAAGGCAATCATTTTACTTGGCTTTATCACTGTCTTCAAAAACAAGAACACACAAGATAGAACAATGCACCAGTGTTCAAACTGAAGCATATTGACAAAAAAAAAAAAAAAGCATTAAAACTCATTTTGTAATAAGTGGTAAAAAAAAGTTGATGAAATATTTGGTTCTCAATGTATCTTTAACATTGCAGATAAACATACCTTTGGCATGTGAATCCTTTTATAATGTGCCAGCATGACACCTGTGAGAACCCCTATGACGTACGGTCCTAGTCTGCACCAAGGTTTAATGTAGTAGTCCTCAAACCAGCTACCCCTGTAGATATCCAAACAAAGAAAAGGGTATAAAATTAGATCTACCAGTGGATAAAATATGACATTGTTAGCTTTATATCAGACAATAACCAAAACAAAACCTAAAAGCATTGGACGTCTATTGAATAGACATTTTTACCCTAAAATTTAAACTAATAATAATTTAACTATTTTGTTTTATAAAAGAATTCTTCATTGTTTAAAAAAAATGTCGCAAAGGCTACACTAGTAAGTGACACCCAAAATATTTACTACTGAAAAAACTTTAACATTATTCTACAATTTATAAAAAATAAATAGAGATTATGAAGATTTAGATCTAGATTAGATACCGGTATGTCTAGAATAGTCTAGTCTAGATTTAGTGTATGATGAAACAAACTTGTATATTATTAGTATCTACATCTAGAGTGTAGAATGAGGTCAATTAGATCTCTAGGTGTAGATAGATCTCTAGATCTAATACTAAGATAAATAAAAACAACAGAAATAGTAGATCTACATCAAAATATGATCCATGCTGGGCAATTTTCTTTTACCATTTCCTCTACAAAACGCCATGGCTACAAGTAATCCAAGTGGCACTCTGATTTATTAGTAGTCCAAAAAGGTTTACTACTGAATAAAAGTATAATATAAAATTAATAATAAACTAGGTTTGTGACTTAAAAACTTACATGAGAGAAGTAGTCCGCAAAGATACCAACGTGACTGGCCATGCCTTGTGAACAGAGAGAACAGCTGTGGTGATGATGGTTGCAGCAAGGAAAATCATACACGCAAGCACACCATAAACACGTTTACTGTTGATGGAAATCCAAATATTACAATTATATGTTGACATCGTTTATATGAGTATCTTGAATGAGACCCCTTGACTAAGGGAGTGAATGTTGGAATGTTATGGGTCAGTGTGTGTTAACCAAGTGTGTAAATAAATTCACTCAAGAATCTGGCATTATATTGGTTATATTGTTGGCGTTGTTTATGGTTATTAAGTGTTGTGTTTCTCCTTATCATATCTATTTATTCCCTAAAACTGCAGACAACTATTATTAGAATATCTGTCATCCCTTTGGGAAAACAAACAAACTAGAACAGACGCCAAACAGAGCGAGATATTGCTAACCAACACAAATATTCACATTTGACTAGAATAACACCTTTAGTATCTGAATCTATAGACACTTCGGGATAGAAAACTAAAAAGTAAAGTGGCTGAAGTACATAAAACACTGAACCATAACTTAAAAATACAATAACACAATCTAATAAAATACTAAAAAAGACACAAAGATAAGTTTTCTATTCCATATGCTAGGACTAATTCATAAAATTGTCCTTCTCCAGTGTCATTAAAGCATGGAGTGGGTTGCCTTAATTAGCCAGGGCAACCAATGACTTAGCAGAGTTTGAGTCTCTAATTAACATGCACAGCTTAAATAACACACAGATATATGCAAAGGGCATAACAAGATAAAATATGGTGGCCTCTGAAACATATATCAGCAAGAACCTTTTAGATTAGTTTTTACTAAAAATTGACTTCAATATAATATTGTAAGTCACTTAACTGAAGAAAAAGACAAGTTTTTTAAACAAATATGTTGTCACATTTTTCTCTAACTAGAAATCTGTTGTTATGGATTTTATATCACATTTGTTCTTTACAGGTTTAATGTAATAACTTAAAAACAAAAATGCACTACTTACAAACAGAATGGTATGATCAACAGTGGACTGATGAAAAAGAACTGCATGTCATTGGATAAGTACCAAGAGTGAACAAAACACTGAAAAAGAAAAAAAACACATTTTAATTACATTTAGCAAAATAGTTTTACTATTTTAAAAAGTCCACAGAAAGTTATAAATAAGAAAGAATAAGGAAGTTAAATAATATTCAGCATTGTGCCACACATTAAGTAATTTTTTTTTTTTAATTTCTATTTCTTCTCAAAGTGAAATTTACATCCGCAAGTTGAATTTTATTCAATGATGTTAATTGCCAAGGGAACAAAAGAGTTCTTTTATCTGTTTGTTTTTGTCATGGAATCTCCTTTGTGGTGGTAAAATCCTGAACCAGAGGGTGTTTTTTTTTATAATGCTGAAAATCTTTATAGCTTTCTAACATTGTTTTTCTTGAATATAAGTCCAAGGGATCTTGATAGCAGCATTTAGCATTTTATAAAGTTTATTTATATTGATAATGCTCAGTCTGCCAAACCAGGCAGAAATGTTGAAACTTAAAATACTGCAGATGTGAGCATGGTAAAAGACTTTTCACCAACACTAAAGGAGGATATTTTTTTAATCTATATTGTCCTCTTTTTGGTGATTGTAATATAAACGCCAGGCACACACAGAGACATGAACATTTAAAATAGGTTGATGTTAAAGGTAAATAATGTATGTCAGTTGCCATTAGAATCGGTTGGACTCAGTGGCATCTGAAAAGTCCCAAAGTTTGAATCACAATCTTCACTGGGATTGGAACTCAAGACACCTCAATTTGGAAGCCAATTGTTTTATCATTTGACCACCACAGATATAAACAAAAACAAAACTAGTACAGTACACATACCATTTTACTAGCACTGATTAAGTTGTTGACATAGAGTAAATTAGACCACCAGTACTCATTACAGTTGTCTCTGTCTGCAGGCTGGATTTCATCCCACAGAGCTCCAGAGCCAAAATATTGCTGAAAGCCCAGGACCATGAGCAAGATCAGCATGTAGGGAGGGGTCAATCTGAGAGGAGAATGCACAAATTATATGGAATATACTTGTCTGCACTTAGAGGACTTAATGACTAATACAATTCATGTATTATATTAAATTCTTAGTAGACTGAGTCAACCAAAGACCATTTAGAAAGATATAGTAGAATAAAGGGCATTCACATTATATATAACTCACACATAGCTATGAGCAAAAAAATGTTTTATAAAGCTCATCATGACCGACAGATAACGAGGGCATTGTGGCGAACACAACCAACCACCTTTATTTACCCAACATAAGTCAGGTAGCTATTAAAGTTTGGTGACTCTGGTGGTTCCTAAACATTTCGAATCCGATTTCAGTCTTCACCAGGATTCCACCTTAAGAAGCAAGTGGTTTTCCACTTCGCCCCCAGTTATTGAATAAGTGATGAACAAAAGAAATACACAGAGCCTTGCAGATTAAGGTATTCATTTTCAGAATGTTATAAATGTTTTTGCAGTTCCATTTATTACGCTGGGATCTAGTCACTACAGCCAAAGGCAGAGATCATTTAAACTCACAAGACTTATTGGTGAGACCCAGTTGTAAGAAGGCGCCACTAGGAAGACCAGATTTTCAAAATAAGATGCATCATTAATCCCCAACCATATCTTACCTCCAAATTCTGTGAAAGTAGAACAAGAGCCAGTTGATCCTCCACCCATATTTCTGAGTCATCTGGTAGGTCAAGTATGCTGTCAGTAGTCCACTGCAAAAGTTACAGAAAATTGTAAAATCAATTAGGGTTGTCACTAAAATACACAAGTCAAATTTTCTAAATTATCAGGCTTTCAAAACCTAACCTCAGTTCATGAGCTTCTTATTCCCTTGAAACTTGCAATATCATTTGTTCAAGATTCAAATATACTATGTGCAACACATTTTAAATTACATAGGATCATATATGTAATACCATATCTTGTCACATACTCAGACTAAGTTTTTGGCAGTCCTCTCTATTGGTTATTTGGCTGCATAATGAATAAAGATTACTGAAAAATATAAATTCAAGGGCCAGGATCTCTGAAGATTCATTGTATCTAAGCTCAATCAGCAAACAAGAAAACTATAACCCTCGCACATTTGGCATTTGCTCCAAGAAAAGTCTATTTGTCCTGCAATAAACTCTTTAGTATGTAAAAAGTAGATTGTGTTTTTTAAAAGTAAATCGGAAAAGCAACTCTAATTCACTCCCCTGTGGTGATTGATTATAACCTACTAACACAGTTAATAATATGCTATTCCCATATCTGATTAAATGGCACCAAGATTATTGAGAGTGGACTCCCTCAAGCTGGCATCCTTTAAACTATATTTCTGATAAGTGTTGTATTTTTATATACTCTGCCTCAATCTTCATATATAGCATGTGGGACTATACACTCCACTTTGTCCTCTTGATTTTTTTATTTTATTTTCTCTACCACTTCATTATACACCGAAACTATGACATTGATTATACACCGAAACTATGACATTGATTATACACCTAAACTATGACATTAATTATACACCTTAACTATGACATTGATTATACACCTAAACTATGACATTTTCATACACCTAAACTATGACATGAATTATACACCTAAACTATGACATAAATTATGCACCTAAACTATGACATCAATTTAAAAAATTACCTAAGAGTAAAGAAAGTATCTACTGATGCAAAACCGTTGGCTATCACTGTGAATGTCCATCGATTTAACAGTGTCTCAAACATCTCAAGATTTCCTGTTTGAATACAAGTTTTGTATTTGAAGGTACTTAGCTTGAAAACATAAGAATTCATCATGAGCAAATTACTTTAAACATCACATAAAGCATCTGATAATGTCCAAATGAAACATTGCTTTAAATCAATGTAAAAAATATTATTTGTCATCAATGACTAGTTCAGAAGACAAAGAGTAAAGCCTTATAAACCCATTTACAAAATTGCTCAATAAATCTAAAATTTGCACTCCTTTGTACATTATATTTTTATTCAAAATGAAACAATCAGCTATGCAGTAATACTAGTGTTATGCTGGCATAATGTGTACTTAATATAAATCAGCATTAGGTATTTTAAGTTCCTGGACACAAAAAAAACAAAAGCATAGCTGGAAGTTCTTGAAATGGTAACATATTCATTCAATCCACTGTCAAAGTTCATTGCTTTAATATCCCAAACTGATTAACTATAAACAATACTACAAGTATAACATACAAGTTATAAATAACTTACAATAATGAATTAACAGTGCTAGTTTCAAAATCAAGCATAACAAACAATGGATTATCCCCACTTATTGTCTTCCTATTTATTGAATACCCTGCTCTGAAAATAATTTCTACAAAAGCTAAGAAAAACAAAAAAAAAAAAAAAAAAAAAGAAATTGCGACACAAGAATGTTTGTTAATTTTAGCTTCCCTGGGCTATTTTTAACACAACTAAGTGTTAAGAAATTACCAGAACCAAATACTAGTCAAAACAATTATTAACGAGTCGACCTTGACACATTTTATTAAGTGACTAAATACTTACTGAAGAAAAAGGCTCCGAAGGCAAAGGTATGACACAGCATGACCCAAGACATACTCAGAAATCGTATTCCATGGACAGCACCAAGAGAGCCTGGTGGCTGAGACGTGTTTAAAACTTTGGATGCATTAGTGTAGACTGAAAATGATACAAATATTTTCCCCAACAAGCCTGAAATGATAATTATATCCAAATATGTTATTTAAACTATAAACAGACGCATTTATACCAATTTCAAAATATTAGAAAAAAGTCAAAAAGTGTTTCATATGTTTGAATTGTTATGGCCTAGTACCAATGGTCATCAAGTGAGTTGTTTTTGTCAACACATAATGGAGATAAGAAGACAACCTTACTAGACATCACCAGTACATGGCATGCTAGACATCACCAGTACATGGCATGCTAGACATCATCAGTACATGGCATGCTAGACATCATCAGTACATGGCATGCTAGACATCATCAGTACATGGCATGCTAGACATCATCAGTACATGGCATGCTAGACATCATGGGTACATGGCATGCTAGACATCATCAGTACATGGCATGCTAGACATCACCAGTACATGGCATGCTAGACATCATCAGTACATGGCATGCTAGACATCAGTACATGGCATGCTAGACATCATCAGTACATGGCATGCTAGACATCATCAGTACATGGCATGCTAGACATCATCAGTACATGGCATGCTAGACATCATCAGTACATGGCATGCTAGACATCATCAGTACATGGCATGCTAGATTTCAATGGCTTAAGTTTCGGTAAGTTTCCACCAAGATTTGGACTATTTCCAACAACAGATGTAACACCAACATGCACAATCTGTACATCTGATGAGCCAGCAAACCTAAATATTGCCAGAGATTTTCTGACTTCCTCCCTACTTCCTTATTTTGCCTAATTTCTCCCAACATTCACATAGTTGGAAAAAAAATAAAAAAATATTGAAATCAATAAAGTCAATATTAATTTCTAGTAGTAAAGGCAAGTATGATAAGTTTATTGCGCCATTGCAAACAGTTAAAAAATAGAAACACATGTAGGAATTAAAAGTCAATGAAGAGTAGTCATTAAATAAATTATGTAAAATTTTAGAAAACATTTAAAGTCAACAAAACATCCAAATAAAAAACTAGAAAACCTTAAAAAAAAAAACTACTAAAAAAAAATCCCACCTCATCAATTAAAAAAAATAAATTTTAAAGGCTCAATTTCCACCATTAAGAAAAATTTGCAACTATTACCCAAAGTAGGAGTTGGTTTCACAATTAGCAAGGCAGTCTCATCCACATCATTGTGTCCAAGCAGCCCTTCGCCTGACCCCACTGCACCATACAAAGATCCTACACGGTTGGTGTTGGTCAGCATATCAGCATCTTCTATCTCTTTCTTCCACTTAGGACACTGGACATAGACAATGTCGATGACAGTCCCAGAAAGCACCATAGCCAAAATCAAACATAACACTGTTCTGTGTAGAGAAAGAAAGTAACACTGTTATTGTAATAGAGGATCTGACGAAAGGAAAATCCCATTATTCTCATTTCCATGAAGGTTTTGGTTTGCTAGGGGATTGATTTTGATGTTGAAAGGTCTGAAGATCTTGAAAGACATGCCAGGTAAAACTTGTTTTTTCTCACTTGCATGTCATATTTTTTGTTTGTTCTAGAAAACATGATTCTGGACAAAGTGGGTTAGTCTCTTATATGAAGTTTTCAAATTGTTGAATTTGTGAAGGGACCTGAATCAAAAACGTAATTAAATTCAGGTCTTATGGTAAAGCCCACACTTAAATATAAGTCATTTCTTTTTAGAAAGCTCTGAAGGTGGTGTCAGAGTATTCATTGGATAACTTAGCCAATGGCTATTTAAGCTAGTTTACTAAGAAATGAAAAGCCTTTTAGAACCACTTCCCTCCAAAGTAAGTTATTTTTCCTATGGCACTGCAATAGAATGGCTGTCTTTACGTTCCCCAGTAAATTTCAGAATGTGCTAGGTGTCTTCACAAAATGACCCTCTGATTGATAGCCTATCACTTTAAACAATCACATAAAGGAACATACACTTTCTCCAACATCAGGCTGAATAGAAAGTTTTACTATAAAGTTAAGAATGTGACATCAGAAAATGGACGTGAATGTACTTACATGGCTACAACTGTAGCTGTTGTCATTGGTCTCTCATCACTGTGACACTTGGCTTGAGTGGCTACCAGAGTTCCATTCATAAATTTTCTTATAACTGTAGGAAGATACAGGGCACATTTTTAGACCTGACTGGCTGCCCTATGGTAACTTAAGACACAAAGCTAGAGGTGCATTTCAAAACATGTGTCTAGCAAGCAAATTACATTTATATAAAAAAAAAGACAAAATTAACTTTAAATAACTCAATAAAATTTTCTAAATATTTACTAAGCAGCTCAAGGGACAGCTTGTGAGGTAATGCAGAAACGTATGATGAATACATGGTATATATAAAAGCTAGGGACTGCATTTTTAATGAGGAAAAAATGGCGAATTGAAAATAGTGAAACATTGGACAGTCCGGACCAGATCATATTCCATTTATGCTTCACACAGCAGCAGCATAGGAATAGGGGCATAGATTACTCAACTATCCAGATAAATAAAGAAAGCCTTTACAGCCTTGAAAAAAGTTTTGTTCTTTAAATATCTATTATTTTCCCTTCATTAAGTGACAACCCTAGCATTTTTTAAAATAGATTTATTAGTACACAGATGTACATTGTACTAGAAAGAAGTAATTAAAATATATATACAGATACAGATGTGTGTACCATATATGAATTTATTTTAGGTAGATATAGTGCACTGATGTAAAAAAAAAAAAAAAAAATTACTCATTCTCTCCATAATTATTTTCCACATTTCGACGGAATTATTCATTTTACTCAAATATATTCCACTACCCTGTCATGACTTACTTAGACTTAGATTTAGGTCCTCCGGCTTATTGGGTGGCAAGCTGTCTCCAACATAAAGATCTGTCATTGGCAATGTCTGAAGCCTCCTCCCACCTGGTGTCCACTGTTCTGAGGTCCTCCATGAAGGTGTGTCACTTAGTAATACGAGAACGTCCCTGTTTGCGCTTTCCTCATATTGGCTTCCATGTTATCGCAACTCTTGGTGTGCGTAATTCATTTTGACATAGAACATGTCCCGCAAACCTCATGCGACGCTCTGTCACAGCCTCACTAAGTGTTCGACTCCCAGTTCGGCATTATCCATCCCAGTGGCGCTACAGCCCATGGAGGGCTCTGGCCTGCTTTAACACATCCTTCCATTCAGATCTCTCCTGGGCCTTTTGTCTCCACGCCCTAACCCCAAGCTGCTTCAGATCTGCTTCCACATCATCTATCCATCGCATTCAGGGTCTGCATTTGGGTCGCCTGCCTTTTGGTTTTTGCCTGTATACGATTTTCGCCCCTCTGTTGTCTGACATTCTTTCAAGGTGACCTGCCCAACGTAGTCTGTTCTTTTTTATTTCGTTCACTATTTTTGATCTCCCATCGAGCGCCTCCCCAGGTGACGGATAGGGGAATGCCCTCCAAATATGGTGGGTACTGGGGAAATAAAATACCTGGGGTGGACCAAAATCAAACCTGCTGCCTTGCAGGAAGTGGAGGGATCCACAAAGGCTAGGACACCTTACCCGAAAATAAAGGCAGCTATCCAGAGAGCTGAAAGGGGCAGCCCCCCAGATGGTTATGCACATGGCTAACAACTCTGTCATATAAAAAAATACTGTTACGAAAGCTAATACACACAAGAAAACCCAGTTCGCATTGGATTTCCTTATTTGACTTGTTCCTCAAACAAGGAAAGCTTGTCATGAATTAACTTTAATAACTTTTTTGTTTCTTATCAGAAAATGTTATATTTGGTATACAATTCCATCAGATGATCCATAGTCGATTCGCGACTGAAGGAGGCCATATATATAAAGGGAAATGCACTCCCTTTTTAGATAATTCAAATTGATGTTTATAAAACAAAAATAAAAGACTTCGACGTTAAAACTTATTGACTGTGGATTAATCTCCCTTAAAACTAGATCTCAACTAGATCTAGCAAATATTTTATGATCCGAATTAAATAAAAAGTCTTTTTTTTTAAGATATTTATTTATATTCTCACAAAACGTAATATATAACATATTTAAAACATTTATATTAATTGTCTTGAGGTGAATATCCCATGTCACACCTCCTATAAAAATTAATATAGAAAAATATAGCCTTTAAAATCAATGATGATATTGTCGGTTAAGAGAGAAGAGTTAAAGTATATCTACTTACGCTGTTCTGTCAGCACGGTCAGATCTGCTTCAGTACAAGTGTCTGGCAGGCAGGTACCTACTGCAAGGCCGAAAGGTATATCACCGGGCTGTAATTATATTGTACACAATTATCATGACATTCTTTAATATAAATTGAAAGTTGTTGAGAATTGTTCATTAAATTCCATTATCTGCATACTTCTCAAACATTAGTTAAAACTCTGTTAAGTGAAATTAAATGTTGGTTCTAAATAGATTACTCAGAAAAATTTTAAGAATTAGTTTTAATTTGTAAAAATTAGTGCATTAATAATCAATGTATTTCGCTGCATCTAATTAATATATACTAAAAATATTTTAAATAATTTTTACTTTGGGGCAAGGGTTGAGTGATAAAGCTCTTGATTTTAAAAAGCAAGGATCTAATAGATTAAGATTTAAAAAAATGGAAATTTTAAGTTTTTAAGTCTAGTGTTACAATGATATTAAGTTGTTAAATAAGCTTGTTAGAATGTGAACCTTTTCATACTCCAGCAGCAAAGTGAAAATGAAGTAAAGACTTAGAACTCACAGGCTTTGCCATTAAGGCGCAGTAGTTTCCCTTGAATCCTTTCAGGCCAATTGATGTGTTAGACGGTGCCTGAGCATTCCTGCACTGTTTATAATCACCAACAAAGTTCACATGTAAAAGCATCAGGCCAGCCCCAGGCTTTCCATTGGCATCTAGAACTGTAACATGACCAAGTTGTGTTCAATTTGAAAAGAATTAAGAGTTCAAAATGTTTACTACAATGTTTGCATTTTTTTTTTCTTTGAAGAGAGTTATGTGGCAATCACTAGGTGAGGTGAACTCTAAATTAGATTTGATCACATTCACACAGCCATTTAGAAATTCAATTAAAATTGTTCACAGAAATGGAAATATTCTTACAAAAATTATAAAACAAAAAGACTTCCATTTGGCTAAAAACAGAAAAATAGCATTTTTATTTTTTACTTTTAATTGCTACTGGCCCTATTTCACTGGGTTTTTTCTCTCAGGCAAAATGGCCACTATGCCAGTGAACCACTATTTCAGTACTTCTCTATTTCATTTTTTTTTATATTCTAAAAGAGTCATAATATTAAAAAAAAAAACAATCGTAATTAAACTATATATTATAATTAGCTTTGCAAATGGCTGCGCCCATGTGTTTATGTTGGATGGGAGTGGTTTTACAGGAACATTGTTTGAAAATTTGCAATAAACATGAACTAGGGAGGTCTAAGCTTGCAATAAGCCTAAAGTTGAATGATAAAATAAGAAACAAATTTTGATTTTCATTAGATCTAGAGCTTCTAAGATAGTAAGTCAAGAGGGGTCTGGCCCTCGGGGCATAGCTTGTTTATGGGAATAAGGGCTGGTAAGGTTAATGCCATAAAATGAATGATTATCACATCATTTAAAGTTCATGAATTAAGCTATAAAGTTTGATCTTCAAATCTTAGTTTTGAAAAATAAATTCTGTTTTTTTTTTTTTTTTTTTTTTTTTTTACAGTTTGACAAAATATCACCAAATAAATGTATGCTTACAGTTTTTCTAGGGGGTCCTGGGTTTGAATCCTGGGGAAGACTGGGATTTTCACTTTTGGGATCTTTAGGGTGCCTCTGAGTCCACCCAGTTCTGACATTAGTTTGGGAAAAGTAAAGGCAGTTGGCCGTTGTGTCGGCCACATGACACCCTCATTAACCGTGGGCCACAGAAACAGATGACCTTTACATCATCTGCCCTATAGACCACAAGTCAAGAAAATCCCCTGGACCCGATAAAATAACAAATGAAATGATTTGGGGACTAGGACCACAGGCCCAAAACTGTATACTTAACTTTATCAACCATACATGGAAAACTGGAGACATACTACAGGAATGGAGAACCGCAAACATAATACCCATTTTAAAGAAAAATAAACCAACTGGAGACCCAAAAAGTTATAGACCAATATCTCTAACATCCAACATTGGCAAAATGGCAGAAAAAATGATCAATAACCGACTTTATTGGTGGCTAGAAAGTACTTGCTCACTCCACAATGCACAAGCTGGCTTCAGGAAAGCAAGTAGAACAGAAGACCACCTCTTTCGTTTATCCAGGACACAGTAGAAGGGTTTCATGAAAACAAGCACACTACAGCAGTATTTATAGATTTGCAGCAAGCCTATGATAGAGTGTGGAGAAAAGGTCTATTTTTGAAGATGAAAAAAATGGGCATCCATGGAAAAATGTACAGCTGGATCAGAGCATTCTTAAAAAACAGAACCATCCAAACCCGATTCGAAGGTGCCATCTCTAGTAAAAAAAGTTTGGAAGAAGGACTACCACAAGGTTCAGCCCTTAGCTGCACTCTCTTTCTAATCTTCATGAATGACCTCCCGGACCTCATTTCGGTCAATAAGGCACTTTATGCAGACGACCTTTTAATTTGGACTACAGAGAAATATCCAGTGCTGACTAGATCCAAACTAAATAGAGCCCTCACAACTATCTCCACATATTCAAAATTATGGAAAATGGAAATAGACAAAGAAAAGTCAGTTTATTCAATCTTTAGCCACAGCAACAAAACAGCAAAAAGAAACTACATCCTAAAAATAGACTCTCAGCCAATAAATAAAGAAGAAAATTCAACATATCTTGGTGTAAAACTAGACCAAAGACTGTCTCTAAAACACTTTTCTGGCAGATTTATGAGAAAAGGCATCACAAAGATTAAACATAATAAAACACCTAGCAGGAACATCCTGGGGAGCTGAAAAGAAAACCTTAAGACAGTTATACACTGGATATGTCAGATCTGTAATGGATAACTGTGTCTCCATACAAGTAGCTGCCAACAAAACATATCAATCATCATTAGATACAATCCAAAACCAAGCCTTGCGGTTAATTAGTGGAGGTATGAGAACTACTCCCACAGCAGCCTGTGAAATAGACTCCAATATTGAACCTCTTAAGTTAAGGCGCAACAGAACAGCATTAGAAGCTATTGAGAGATACAGAAGGTTGGAGGACGATCATCCAAATAAATTACTAACACAGAGAAATAGGAAAAACAACAAAAAAAAGCAAAGAACTCTGATCCAACTTACTGACGAACTAGCCCTAAAACACCACCTACCCAACAACAGAGAAAAAATTACCAGGTTTTCGAACATTACACCCGGACTAAAATACAAACAACCAACCATCAAAACACATTTACTAAATAACACCTTAACAAAAGAATCAAATCCACTGGAGCTCAAAGTAGGCACGCTTGAAACAATCGAAAGCTATCAAAAAACAGCTATCCATATTTATACAGACGGATCGGCTTTCAAAGCTACCATCAATGCTGGTCTTGGTGCCTTCCTGGTCTTCCCTAAAAATAAACACTTTGAGATAAGCACACCCTGTGGTGATTACTGCTCAAACTTCCAAGCCAAAATTGAGGCAATTACCAAAGCACTTCAGACAGTGGAAAACAAATTATATGAAGGAGTGCAACCACCATCAGATATTGTTGTCTTTACAGACTCCCAATCTACTCTGCAAGCACTTAACAGCAGCACCTCAAACAGCCCAAGAGAGTTGACAACACTCATTGTGATAATCCACCAGATGATATCAAAATTAAATATCAATATTACACTACAGTGGATCCCTGGACACATTGGCATCATGGGAAATGAAAAGGCAGATAAGCTATCAAAGGCAGGTACATCTATGGAACAACCAGATAGACCTGTTAACTACCTCACCCTAAGGTCAATGTTAGTCAACAATCACAAAGAGGAGTGGCTCAACCAATGGGCATCAGGAAACACAGGCAGAGCCATGTACAGAGAAATGACTACGCCTAACAAACTGGACAGTATTAACTTCCTCCCCCACAAAGAACAATCTACAATCTTCCAACTAAGAACAGGACACACATCACTATTAAATTACCACCTGAACAAAATAAACTCCACACAACTACCCCTTTGCAGACATTGCGCCCACCCCTTTGAAACCGTAAACCATATCCTCTTTGAATGCCCCTCCCTAATCCACCTTAGGCAGACCCTTCTTCCACTACAGCCCAACATAACCAACACCCTGTACGGCAGTGCTGAACAACAGAAGAAAACAGCACACTTTTTTTCCTTGGCACAGTCTGCAAAAGAGCTCACAGCTCAGCAGCAATAAAGCTGGCTAGAAGAAGAAGAAGAAGAAGACATCATCTGCCCTGTAGATCAGAAGGTCTGAAAGGGGACCTTCACTTTTTTTTTTCTCTCACAGCTTTTCAGTTATGATACTTTGTTTAATTTTTCAAATAATCATTAAAACACTTATTTATTGAATTTTTTAAAAATATTTAAAAGGTCATTAAACAGGACATACAAAACACTAGCCTTTTAAAGTAGAAAGGGATAACTTTACACCATGGATAATGAGACTTAAGAAAATAGTTATCCCAGTACTAAATTTAAATAAGGATGAAATACACATACAAGTATAAAAATGGATCAACTTACACTGTAACGACCATCTATCTTTTTTGTTAAACAAACTCATGACAAGTCTGCCGGTATCATTAGCACAAGCCGAGTTTGTCACAGACAATATGTCTTTGATAAGACCTGAATACTTCAAGATCTGGTCAGGTTTTGTCTCGTGTCTAAGAGCTAGAAGCTCAGTTTGAAGAACACTGAAATCAGCAAGGACTTCCCCTACTACCGATGACAAGTTGTTTTGTTCAAAGCTCCCAGCATGCCTAGCCCTGGCAACGGCATGAGTCAAAGTGTGTATATAGTTCTGTCTCCCAGGAGCTGGGTTGAGCCATGATGAGTCATCACTGAACTGAGCAGAAGTTTTCTGAAGACCTAGTAGCATGAGCATGATGAATGTAAAGCTTCCATACTTAGCCATCTGTGTGTTTGTGTAACTTTCTCACCTAAAAAAGAATAGGAACAATATTTTTAAAATATATTTTTTTTTAAAGACAATATCTCCATTATTAAACTTCAAATATAATAAAATAATTAAATAAAATAATTTAAAAAATTTTTAGAATAGAACCCGTAACACCATCAGCTGCTAGAACTTGCGCATTTTTTTTATTCAGCCAGCAAGCAAGGTATATAAGTTTGCGATTATTTATTAGTATGATCATTATATGGACATTTAGATCTAACACTAGACTTAAAGTTCTCATTTAGAACTCTTTAACATCTAATCTATATTAGACGTATGTTAAAATAGAAGCAACGCTTAGAAACTTCAATAAAATTGAAGCAAACTTAAATTTACTGTTATCGCATAATTACGGCAATATGGTCGACTATGCCATGTTGGCTCTAGACCTATATTATATCTTATCTTCTTATCTTATATAATACAGACGTTACTTCAAAAAAGAAGATGATTACATCCTACGCGTCATGCATTTAGTCATGCATATTAACCAATGATTTAAATTCTGCCAAGTCACTGGTTTTCCTGGCTAGCTCAGTTATAGGCTTTATATAGTCTCCAGTCAAATTTACATTTATTTATTTTTTACTCTGAAACATCATAACGGTCAAACAAGAGTTTTATCAGTGTGACCAACAAGCTAGTAATTGCTTTCTCAGCGATATATATCAACTGTTAAATTTTTAGGAAAATCGTTAGAGTCTAGCCATTTTTGAGATCAGCTGTCCAGGTTCCTAGATCCAGGTTTCCACGAAGATCTGACTTGAAAAGAGGTTATATTATAAAAACCATTTTAGCTTTAACATATAGCCAAATATTTATTAATTACAGTGTAAGTGTTAAGATGAACCTTTTACTTTATTATTATTTAACTTCAATGGTTTATTTATTAGAAATTTTGCTTCTGTCCTACTTTAGGTACCTCCCATCCCCTCAATCCAGTGATGCCTATAATGACTCTTCATTTTTTCCCTGCATTCTCATGATTTTCCTTTTTTTCATTAGGTTTGTAAGCTTTTCTTTTGTATCATGACGATGCACTTAGAAATTGTTATAGTTAGATCTAGTATTTTGGATAACGTCACCAATAGCTCATAGACTGAGAATAAAACATTCATAATATACATTAAAATTTTCAAATTATCTGCAAATTTAAGAGTGCCTAATTTTCTGGTGCCTAATTTTCCGCTTTGTCAAAAAGTGCCTAATTTACCAGTACCTAAATTGGTGTGCCTAAATTTCCAGACACCTGACCTGGTTTAAGAGTTTAACATTAAAACATCTAGATCTAGATGTCTAAAGAAAAAGCAAAAAAACAGTAAAAATTCCCCCCCCCCTCCCCCGCTATGCCCATGTACTAGATCTAGTACTAGTTACTTACTAGTATAGTGGTATATTATTTTTAGTATTTTAATTTCTAATTAGAAATTAAAATAAAAACTAGATCCAGTTCTATATAGAGTCTAGATCTGTAGTTTATTCTCTATGATTCTATGAAGATAGTGACTATATATATATTATAATATATAGATCTAGTCACTCTAGATCTAGATTTAAGATTATTATTATAAATTATAGATCTAGATCTAAGTCATCTTTAGACAGTTTAGAAGTAAAGTAAAGATATGGGTTTCTATCTAGACTAAATACTAATAGATCTAGACTTTGTACTTGATATATTTATATAAAATTAATTATTATAAAACATAACACAGTTTATTCTATTATAATCATATTATATTATAATTATTTAAATATGAGACACTTCTTTGTATGCTTCAACTTTACTATTCAATGTTCTTACGCTGAACATCAATGTATGACAATGAATGAATTGAATGTTCTATTGACTATTGTTCATGATTGACATAATTCATGAATGATGATGCACAAGACTTGTGACAAGTTGTGCAGTTTACCAAAACTAGCCTTAACTAGACGTAGTTAAGACAGTCTTGACATAGATCTACAATCATTATTAATCATACACTCACTGACTCAAACTCAGTGTAAGTAAGATCTAGATCATCACAGTTAAATTGAAACAATGGCCTTGAATATCCCAATGCCGGCAAATGCAATAAATGATGAATGTCAGTGCATGGTACATGTGTACTGTGTTCTGAAGAGACCGAAGAGTTAGACAAGAGTTATGTAACATTAACATATTTAACATATAGATCTAGAAAAATATACCTTACCAAAGTCAATGTAAAATTTGGATTGTCACAGTGACATTTTGATTGTGGTATCGATAGAAAAGATTCGAATCTATAGTGACAATAGTCTATAGATACTACTAATTAAAGATAGATAGATAATCTCGATCTAGATTTTTTTTAGATTAGATCTAGAATCTAGATCTATTCTACATCTAGACTAGATGAATCTATGATCTTGATTCTAGATCTATTTACTTTTATGTCTAGATCTATTACTTTTTATGATTAGCCTATCTGTCGTTCTAAGTCTTCACACTATTTTGAAAATATTTATAAAAGTGACCTCCCTTTTGGGGTGACTATCCTACAATGGCAATGCTTCTCAAATTCAAATCACAATCACAATACAATTTTGAAATTAACATTGTTTGCACATTATAGATCTTGAATTTTTGTATATCAAATATTTGTATAGATGTAGTAACGATACTTTTTCTCCACTTTTATATTTTGTCCTCTTCCATTACAGTCACTTTATTTAGAGTCGTCGATATGTGTCACTGATAGGGCCTATATTAAATGATGTTAACACCATTTGTCATAACCACCGCGAACCAATATATAGATTTTTAATCATGTTAACACCATTTGTCATAACCACCGCGAACCAATATATAGATTTTTAATCAAGACAGCCATCCCCATTTCGTTGTCAATGGTCCCCGAGTTGGTCTTATTATATGTCCTTTAGCCCCCCTCCCCCAGTCGATTTCGTTAGTAATTGTTAACAATATTGTTTTTGTTTTTTTTTCTACTCTTTGGCATAAATATTTGCCCGAAAGAGAGAGATCTTTGAAAGAAAAAAAAAGATAAACACATTTATAAAATTAAACTTTATAAGGTCTACATCAAAAGTCTTGGAACCACCGTTGAGTACAACGAAGATGTAGACCTAAGGATATAGCGACTGGCATTGTCACATAGTCACACAACTTTGACAATTGCACTGACACATGCTGCACACAAATTAGGCTGACATGCGCATAGGACCTTACCTACTGCAAAACATACCCACACACGAATACACACCGTGAATAGGGCATATGACTGCTAGATCTATACAGTAGAAACTGATATTTTCTATAGCTCTGTCCACGGTTCGCATGCACTGTACCATTCAACCCTTGACCTTTTTGGGACTAAACTGACATGTCTACAGAGGTTGTAGATCTAGTTAGGATTACGACTGATTCAATAAAGCAAAGATAGTGAATTGCTTATATAAATGTTTAGGTTGTCAACGCAGGCGGAGACGTTCTTAGAGGGTGGCGAGTGGGTGTATCTAGTGATGGGCAAAAGTGAACTAAAAAGATAGAAACTTTTGGTTTACCTAAAAATAATTAATTAAAGCCAAAGTTTAACTAGATAAAAAATTGTTAACATCGTAGTTTAATATTTTATTTTTTAGTTACAAACTATAAAGTTTAATTAAAATGTGTAAAACTTTTCAACATGTGGAAACGGTTGAAACGCACACCCCTGTTTTCTGGTCATGTGATATCAACAACTTTGATTATTTAAAAAAAAATGATCCAGTTAACAACTATTTTGTCTGTCCCATTTTAAAATGGTAAAGTAGTCTAGAAGTTATGGGAGTCAATATCTGCACCTGAAAGTAGCAGTATTATAAAATGTTGTTAAACATTTTTTGCCAAACGCTTCTATGCAATATATACTATAGCGGGGTTGTTAGAATGTTTTTTGTAAAGTCACGTAGTGTTTTTTTAATTTCTGTTAATAGTGGGAATCTGATAAACGATTTAGGTCAAAATTTAGTGGTTTTAATCAATTCATTTGCGGCAAAAAATAATTTAACTGCAGGAACATCGAGCCCACCCTTTTAATAGCTTGAACCTTAGATAAAGCCGAAACGTATATTAGATTTTTGTCTCTAGACTTATTATTATTGAGATCTAAGTCTAAATTGACAGTTGCCTGCGTTAGGCCTAGCTATATAGCATTAGGATAACCAACTAAAACAAAAAACACACACATCTTAATCCACATTGCACCCTCCCTGACCAAAAAGTAAATAGACAGTGTCTGACCCATTTTAACAACATGGTCAGGGAGACATGTCATACACATGTAGGCCTACGTGTGTAGTCGATGATACTACAAGACTACCCTTGTGTTTTTTTTTTCTTTGCGCGTTATGCAATAGTGGTCAGACAAGAAAATAACACACTGGCATGGCTATAGTCAAGCATATATATGTACGTAGATCTACGTACCTATTTACACTAAAATAGTTACACACCCTCACTGCCCACAAAGTAAATATGATAGACTAGCCGTGTGTCCGGCTGATTTTAACAACCCGGTCAAGTCAGATAGATGTACACATGTAGGCCTAGTGTACTGTAGTGTGCAGTCCATATATATAATGACAAGACCAACCCGCGTTTTTTTTTCCTTGCGCGTTTACGGTTATGTGTTAGTTGTACGGTGAGTGATAAAACAAGAAAATAACACATTGGGTGACATTGGCATGATTAGTCTAGCAAGTTACACAAGTCAAATGTTGTATAAAACTGTATAAGTAATTAATTAAGATGTTCCATTATATAATAAATATTTTTTTTTGTAAAGTACCCTTCTTTTCTAAAGGTTTTAATATAAGGCAAAATATATAAAATGCACATTTATTTAGACTTTGTTTTTTTCAAATTGTGGGCCTATTGTGCATTGACGTTTATGTAAGAAACATCTTCCTCTAATCATTAGTGATTTTATATATGGATAAATATTTCTACAATGTTAAAAGAATGGAGATCGAACCGTAATAGGCATACAGTTGGATGATTATAACTAGGTCTGGATCAACCCCCCCCCCCCCCAAAAAAAAAAAAAAAGTTATGAAAATGTTTGTATAGTTTAATTAATTTTCTTTAGTTTAACTATATTTTATTTTTAAAATTCATGATTAACTTTTAGTTTAATTAACTTGTTTTTAGTTGAAACTTAGTTTTAGTTTAACTTTTTAAATTTAGTTTAGTTCCCATCACTATACGAGTGGGGCAACCGCTCCTTTCCTCTAGCCTTGGGCCGGATTTAAGGGAGAGCAGGCGGGGCAACAGCCCCGCGGGTAATCCACAAGAAATGGGTCTCCACAAAAGAGATAAAAAGCAGGCTCACAATGAGTAAATATAGTCCCGGATTTACGACAGTGTGTCTAAGAGCCTTACCCTCCACAAACTAAAAAATATACACTTTTTAAAACTAAAATATACATATTAATTTTTTTTTTAATTTGAAGGAACGTGAGATTAAATTTCTAATGACTCTATTCCTTTCTTCTAAAACATAGCATGCCTTTAGATATAATATAAGTGGATCTTCATTAACTCTTTCTCTCCTAATTGACGATACCATCGTCGTTTTGACCTCATTAAATTAAATTAATGTCTAATTTTATAAACTTTACTTTGTGTTTTTATAAAAAGAACATATAAAAAGAGCACGAATCCCTCTTTAATTCTATACCAAATAAAACATTTTCTGATAAAAAACAAAAAAAAAAAAGTTATTGAAGCTTAATCATAACATGGTAGCGAAATAGTAGTGAACAAAATGTGGACAAATAATAACGGAGGGAAAGAGTTAAAGCTTTCAAAAAATTGTAGGCGCCTCCACAAAAAGCCTGCCTCTACATACTTAAGTCCGGCCCTTCTTGGTGGAGATTTTTTTTTGTCACCATCAGTTCATCGTACAACTGCACAAATATTCGTGTCCTGATATTACACTCACTAAGGGTCCCTCGCACTGCTAAGACCGCCTCTGATCGGTGCTGGAGCGGCTAAACGGGAGCAGTGTCGTAGGCTACTATGGCAATGATCTCAACCTTTTCGGTCTGTGGTCTATGTAAATTTCCCACATACGTGTCTAATCCTGTATTTGAGAGTTACCGATGACGTCTAGTGTTCTAGTGGTATGATGATGTATGACGATGTATGACGATACCCAAACCTATCACATATCGAGTCCAGATATAACCCTAGACCTTGCGGCTTCATTATACATTGTGTTTAAAGTTTCCAGGGTCGGGTGTCACCACGTCACAGGCCGCATCTGGCTCGCGGGTGGCTGCCTGGTTGGTTGGATATCATTGTACTATTAAAACAATAGACCTTATACAGGATTAGACAGTGAATGAAGTGGGAACTGGTCTTATGTGCATATTGGGCAAAAATTTTGGAAAAAAAAAGTATGTGTGTATGACTAGGTTTTTTTTTTTTGGGGGGGGGGGTCTAGCTCAGATGTTATTTGATATACTTGCTTGTATAAAGGTGTATACGATTTTGCACTTAAGTAGTTTCAAGTTATTAAAGATAGACTGGGCCTTCTTATTTATACACTAGAGAAAATATAATGTAAGCATTCACCTTAAGATCACAACAAACGACCCCTCTTTTACTTTCTTCACCTAAATCTCAGGTAACCATTTGAGTTAGGTGGAAGCGCCCTAACGATCCCAAAATTCCGATTGTTCAACCGATATTTCAACCAGTAGCCACTTGGTTTGGATGTCAAGTGTTTTACCTCTCAGCCACCTCGGTCCCACCATCACAATATGCAAAAACAATAATAATCTCGAAACAGATATCAGAGAATGACAGGCTACTGTCTGTGTAACTGACTCCCAAAATCCGTCTCAGCCATTTTTGTTGAGCCACATGGTTGTGTCTTTTCTCAAAGTTGGCAGATGACTACCATGTCTGACATGCATATGTTGCGGTTGGGATGACGATTGTGTTAAGAAGGTGTATTTTTGTCTCGAGTCCAATGGCTTGGCTTGTCCAAATAGGCTGCAGCATTTGGAAAATGCTCCCTGCCTTTCCTATTCAGCGCGCTACATCATGGTAGGCATCCCCCATCAGTTGTTATGATGCTGCAAAGACAGACAGACAGACAGAGTGAGTTGATATGAGTTTTGTAAAAACAAGACTATGATTTTAGGAAGATTAGCGAACAATAAACAGGCTACTTTTGGCGGCTTTAGGGAGAGGCAAGTTTTATGGACGTAGAGATTTAGCTAGACAACGTTCGACAGTTCCTTTCATTGGTATAAATCTTTTTAACTCTTTCTCTCCGTAATTATTTTCAACGTTTTGACAGAATTCTTTATTACCTTTTTATGATTAAGCTTCAATAACGTTTTTGTTTGTTATCAGAAAATGAAATGTTTTATTTGGTAAAGAGTTAAAGGGGAATGCATGCTTATTTAAAAAAAAATCAAACCTTAATTTAATTTATTGAGTTCAAATCTACGATGGTATCGTCACCCGGACACTGTCCGATTGGTGTTACCTCGAACGGTGGAAGGAGAATTAGGACACACGGTGTTGCCATTGCATGGAGAACGACGAAACAATAGACCACATTCTTTACGAATGCAGAGTTCTGGGACAAAGATTTGATAGAGAGACAACTGGTTCATGGCCGACACAAAGGCTGTCCTTGTACGGGGACAAGGCAACCTTAAGACTCACTGCTTGCTTCCTCTCACGTGCTCTAAGGGAGTAATTCCCAGCATGTTTTTCGCTGCCAATGGTGTTTCTGAATCAATAAGGAGAGAAAGAGTTAATCGACATTGTTCATCAGCGTCGAGTACCTTTATATTGTTGACCTTTCACCTGTGTTAGTTCGTTATTATAGTGATCCCTCCATTTTGGACTTATCCACAAAAGACACAGCGTGGAGGCGCCCAACACTACTGACGCTAGACATAATTACATGAATAATTTGAACAACGGAGTTATAAAGCTCATCTCTAGACTTCATATTCCAGCCTTACGTCACATATGTTCAAGTCGCTTGAGCACACAGTGTATGGGTGTCTTGCCTTGTTAGAATCTGTGTATCTAGGTCGCTATTAATCAAGTTCTGAAACATCAACATGTGACAGTCACACGTGACAGGATCTAGTAAAATAGTCTCTTGATCACAGATGCTCACAATCAAATGGTTTAGGAATCTACCACTTACCTCCCCTACTGGGAGAGATCGATAGTAACAGACAGGATTTTAACTGACCCATATCTAGGCTAAATCTACATCGGACTGACATGGTCATCAATAATCACCGACTTTGCGGTGTTAGTAATTCAAAAGTTGTTTTTTTTTTAAAGGAAAAAAGAAAAAAGTGTAAACTTACGCTTGGAAATTTGGCTGGTATGGATGTTAATTTCAATATTTTAAAACAGAAAAAGAGACTGTGCTCCATTCAGTCCATTGATAGGTTATAATCCAATATGTTTTGGGTTACATTAATAAAGTGTAGTAAATAGATTTTAAATTCCACCTACAATTGTTTGATACAAAAGTAAGAAATGGCGCTGCAGACACCTCAGAACATGCATTTCTAAGTTTCGAATACAGGTCCCCGGGGGAACTTATAGCACTTCCATAGGTCCCCGGGGAACTTATAGCACTTCCATAGGTGCCCGGGGAACTTATAGCACTTCCATATGTCCCCGGGGAACTTATAACACTTCCATAGGTCCCCGGGGAACTTATAGCACTTCCATAGGTCCCCTATACTTCAAAAAAAAAAAAAAATATATTTGACTGTGTGTGTGTACGTGTTCAAAAAAATCCCCCCCCCCCCACCAAGGAAAAAAATTTCAGGCCATGTTTGTATCGGTTTTGTCTGCATTGGATGTGGCAAACGTTGTAGATGACAGCTAGGTCGGACTGAAATACTCTTTCTTAATATCTTGAGAGAAAGAGAGAGGGAAAGGGTATGTGTTTATGTGGAGAGAGAGGGAGGGAGAGGGGGGAGAGAGAGAGGGAGGAAGAGAGAGGGAGGGAGAGAGAGAGAGGGGGAGAGAGAGAGGGAGGAAGAGAGAGGGAGGGAGAGAGAGAGGGGGAGAGAGAGAGGAAGTGAGGGAGAGGGAGAGAGGGAGGGAGAGAGAGAGGGGGAGGGAGAGAGGAAGAGAGAGAGAGATAGGGGGAGAGAGAGAGGGAGTGAGAGAGTGGGGAGAGGGAGAGGGGGGGAGAGAGAGATAGAGGGAGGGAGAGAGAGAGAGGGAGGGAGAGGGAGAGGGGGAGAGAGAGGGGGGGAGAGAGAGGAAGTGAGAAAGAGGAAGAGAGAGGGAGAGAGGGAGTGAGAGAGAGGGAGAGAGAGAGGGAGAGAGAGAGGGGGCAGAGATGAAGGGAGAGTGAGGGAGGGAGAGAGGGAGGGAGAGAGAGGGGCGAGAGAGAGAGGGATTGAGAGAGAGGGAGAGGGGAGAGAGGGAAAGGGAGAGAGGAAGGGGGAGAGAGGGAGGATAGAGGGGGAGTTAGAGAGAGAGGGAGAGAGAGAGGGAGTGAGGGAGAGAGAGAGGGGGGAGAGAGGGAGGGAGAGAGAGGGAGAGAGAGGGAATGAGAGAGAGGGAGTGAGAGAGAGAGAGAAGGAGTGAGAGAGAGGAAGGGAGTGAGAGAGAGAGAGAGAAAGGGAGAGAGAGTGAGAGGGAGAAGAGGGAGAGGGAGAGAGAGAGGGAAGATATTTTTATTAAGAAGGCTTAGGCTTTACGTCTTCATAGAAATAACTACATCTTTGTATTTTTTTCAAAATCCGTTTTCGGAATAAATGAAAATGTCTGGATGTTTACATTTCCCTTTTTTTTTTCCATTTTCAATTAATCAACAATAAAAAAGTGCTGATAAAAGGGTCGAAGTAGCGGTGCATATTCAACGGAATACTTTTAAATTTGTTTTAAAGATAATTCAAAGCACTTCGTGTATCTTCACTTTCGCTTTATTGTATTTAGGATATCAACGTGTCATGTAGTGTCAATTGCTCGAACTTATAAAATAACTTGAACAGATTTCTTTTGTGAACAAAAACTCTATATAACTGTTAGTAGTCACAGATCGAACTTCAGATGATAAAAAGATCTACCATTAATGAAATAAACTGGTTAAACAAATTGTTTACTCTTTCATGTCTCAAGATCTATCTGCCGTTTTACATCTGCACTAGGTACGCCAACTTCATCGTCGTCACTGTATCACCATCATCATCAATCAATCGCTTAACATCTTCTCACCTTCGCCTAGGAAACACACTCCATAACCCGCTTTAGTCAGGACGTAGCCCCCCCCCTCCCCCAATAACAGTAATAACAATCCACTATGGAATACGTGTATTATGTTTTTATATCAAAAGCTAAAAAGAGATTTAAATACCGTTATATATAACTAACCATGAAGTAGATCTCAAAAGGCCAACGCTGGACTCAAAAAAGATATTACAAACAACCCGCGAAAATTCAATATCATAAATGAATATACGCCTACGAAAAGACACATGGGGATCCCTCGATCTACTTCACTTGTTCTAATGTTTCCAAAAAAAAAAGTTCTTATGTACGAATATCGTTTGCTTGTTTGTTTAAGTGTTCAAGGGATAAAGGAATAATTAGAATGTAAGCATTTTTTTTATTTAACTAAATTAAAAAAAAAAAAGAAAAGATCTGTTGGGCAAAGTTGTCCCCTATCCCCCTTTTTATACACCCTTTGCCTAGAACCCCTGTTAGAGAACATTAGGTTAGACAAGGAAATTTTAGGAATAAAAATCCCCGGTCCAACCCCCGTAGTCAAAATTAAATCTTATGCCGACGATACCACACTTTTCCCCACCTCATAAAATAGCTAAAATTATAGAGAAATTTGCATTATTAGGGAGGGCGAGCGGGTCCAAAATAAACATTAATAAATCCTCAATTATGGGACTGGGAAATCCCCCCCCCCCCAACATCCCATTTGACCTTAAAATACAGAAAAAGAATAAAAGTATGTGGCATCGTGTGGACTAGCAACCCAGCACACTATTGCCATGAACAGTGGGCGGAGATTCTGGCCCAAACAAAGAACGTGATTAGATTGTTTCAGTACATGGCGACAACCATATTTGGAAGAGCTATATTAATAAACAACGTGGTCATCTCGAAGATAATCTACTTAGCAAATATAGTAGAACCTCCTCCTAATTTCATAAATAACATCAATACCAATATTTTATTTTCAAAAACACAATAAGGAACATAAAACATACAACACTCATACAAGACAAAAAAGAAGGAGGGATAGGCTTACAAGACATTCACACTAAAATCAAAACGCTTAGAATAAAATTTGTAGGGAAAGTAGTAAGGTCTCCCAATAACTTCCCTCTAGTATTATATTATTTTGGACTTATATTAAACAAACTCCTCCCCATTCAAAACAACATACACCATCGTTTTGGTAACCATACACATCCATTCTACAGATCACTCACAAGACACCTACTCAGCAATGAAAACATAACACACCACGACTCAAAAACAATATACACTATACTCAGAGAAAATTTGAAAGAAAACATAGAAGTCAGAATAAAGTGGGTCAGGGAGTTAGGGTTAAACCAACAAACTGGACAGACTCATTCACGCATTTACACAACAAATACATAACACCCAAAGCACGAGAAGTGGCCTACAGATTACTCTTCGGGATGACCCCAATAAAAGGAACTCTCAACTTCAACAGGGTCCAAATATACCTGTGTAATTTGTAAAAAAGAAAACCAAAACCCAGAGAAACACTTACTTCTGAATGTGAGTTGGTTGAGGAAGCAAAAAAAACTTTAGAAGATATTATTGACGCAAACAGTCAGACCTGTGCAAATGTAAATACAGCCATTTTTTTAAAATAAAGTACCTAAAGCCATAAATAAACAAGGTTACAAAAGACAGTTAGTGTGGAAACACAAACTCAAAATTGGCCCCAGAAGTGGTCCACCCAGGCAGGCTTCAATATTTTCAGAAAGAACATCCGAATGAAATTATATCAAAGACAAATGAGAGATAAGAATGGAGAAAGAAGGTTGACAGATCTTGTGTAGTACCCCAACGGTCCAGCAAATCAAAGGATAGGTGAAAGTGAATGTAAAGTTAGACGTGAACCTGGCCTAACTAGTTCCCCTTATAGACCTTGTGGTCTATAGGTCAGATGATGTAAAATTCATCTGTTTTTGTGGCCTACGGTTAACGAGGGTGTCATGTGGCCAGCACAACAACTTTTCCCCAACTAATGTGAGATACCCATTAGAGCTGAGTGGACTCAGAGGCGCCCAAAGATTCCAAAGTTAAAAATCCCAGTCTTCACCAGGATTCGAACCCGGGACCCACGATTTGGAAGCCAAGCGCTTTACCGCTCAGCCACCGCACCTCACCTGGCCTAACCGATGTCTTATAATTGATCTAACTGTTTTGAAAAGGCTCAATCTCTTAATGTAAACTAATGAATACCGCAACCTTACGTTTTAGTGGAATCATATATATTTTTTCAATGGTTACGTCGTGATGAAATGAAAAGCAATCCCGTTGAAGTTAATAATACTCCTTCCTTGACTAGTACATGGTATTGAAAGTGTGTTGTCGTTATGAATCACCCCTTGACGTTCTCGCACGTAAGAATGTTAAGAAAAGAAATTATAATGTCGATATGCTTTTACTGCAATAGTTCAAGCGGAAACTGAAAAAAAAAAAACGGTGCGTTATTTGTAATGGATTTCTTTGACCCGAATCTATGTAGCCGAAATAAATGCAAAGAAGTCATTTTGACACTCGAAATCCTGGCTTTTTCGATTAAATACCCAGTACTTCAAAGTAAAGATGTGTATTTCAAATAATGGCGATTTTAAAGACGAGTTTCTCTTTTGCAAACCACGGGAAAAGATTACAGAAGCATATGATTTTTTTGTAAAAAAAATCTTTTTGAAAAATATTAAATTTGTCAACACAGATGGTTCTTCAAGTTTCCAAGAATGTAGGTCAGCATTTCTAAGTTTAGTACAGAGTCATCAACAGAACTCACTGTGTGATTCATCGACACAAATTAGTAGCAAAGACATTGCCACAAGAATCGCAAGTAATTAAAAGCATAACTGTATGGTTCAAATGTAAAATGGCTCGATGTGTCTGAAATAATCTGATTCTTCCAAATGAAAGTTCAAATTTGCTAACACAAAAACCTGATTTGTACATGTTGCCAAGCTTATCTGCTCACTATAAGAAAATCGGCAATGAAATTGACAAACAGATAAAGTAATAGTTTCTGTGAAAGAACATTTGCGCATGCTTGGGGAAGAAATTTCATCCTACTTTCCAAATCGACATACCTTTTGCACTTGCCAGTAGTCCATTCACAGTCAAACTTAAAGATGTTCCGGAGAGAGAAAGAGTTAATTGAAATCATTAATAGCGATGTAGCTAAAAATGATTTCTCGTTAATGTCACTAACACAACTCTGGATCAAGTGATTGCACTCAATCCCGATTTGTCTGTATCGTGATGTTTTCTCCATTTCCAAATAATTATTTTTACGAAACTTGATTTTTCAGCTTTTTAGTCATGAAGTCTAAAAAAAGAAGTAGACTTGATGAATAAGATGTCAGTAGTTGTGATCTTACAAAACTTGACCCGAGAATCCTTAATCTGGTACAAAAGAAACAATCTCACAGTCGCAGTACTATTGTAGCGATATAGTTTGTTATAGACCCGATCACTGCCCGCGCTAAGCTTTTCATATGAATATGCAACATGGATAAGGCGAATAAGAAATAGAAAAGTAAATAGATGCAAGTAATGAAAAATGAAATTCATTTATTTGTAATCTACTGATAAGGAGAAATATCTGTTTGAAGAATATAATTCCATAGGCTTAAAGTTTTGTGATTGAACATTGACTATTGGTAATGCATATCTGAGACTTTTAGGAGGTTTCCATTTTATAACATAAGGAAAAGCTACTTATGTTTATAAACGAAAATAGTTTTGCGGTTGGGGGGGGGATGCGGGGGTCGCTGCAGAGTGGGGTATTGTAAAAAGGGGTCGCCGAACTGAAAAGGTTGAGAACCGCTGGGCTAAAGAAACATTGTCTGTACATGTCATTCTAAATAGTTTAAAGTTAACGAAGATTGGCAATATTTCGAAACCTCCAGTTAAAGAGACAAAATCAGGCCAGTATTTATTTAATGTTATGAAGAAATGTCTTAAAAGTGTTGGGTTGGTTTGTAACAAGATGGTAGGTGTAACAACTGATGGAGCCCGTGCTTCGACTTAGAGACATAGAACAATATCCCAACCATAAACTCCTAACGGAAAAGTTTGCACAAAGCTGCATTGGATATAAATAATAAAAGTGTAGCAGAAATTACAATATTAAAACAAAAAGCGACAAGGGACTTCACCACAGAGTCTCTAGAAGTACTTAAAGAATTGGAAATAAAACATTCTGATGTTTGGTACCACAATGGTTTCCGCTGGCTTGGCGTGTGCAAGATGGTATTAAGAACACTATGGTATCTCAAGGAAGAAATTATGTTCCGTAACAAAACATTGACTGTGACCAATAATTCTAATGAAGAGTGAAAGACAGACTTCACTTTTTACATTGGGAGTATTGCAGTGGGTAGTTCCACGTGCAATGTATGTGCATGTTAAATCTTTTTTAACAAAGCTATGCCATTTCTTCAGCTGCAGAGAAAATACCTCCAAGCAAATTAAGATCTAAAAGAGAAGTTCCAATCAGTTCTTCCGCGGGAGTTTTATGGGTGATAGAAGCTGTATTTTTTGCCCTTTAAAAATACTTTGCTGCTAAACTTTCACATTAATAGACTCCACATACATCTGTTAACACGCTTGTTTTTTTTTTAAATAAACAAGTGTAAGAACATCGATGCTGACTGACTGTAAATTGAAAGCAGTCACGAGAAGAACAACAGTCCCGGAGCATTAAATACAAGAGTAGACAGTGATATACTTCACATAAAGTACAACTTTACATTTGTGATGGTGATGTAAAAAGGCTATTGCAAAATTAAAAAATTGTAAAATTTGTTTCAGAAATGGCTCTCGTTGTAATTCCTCAATTGGGGGTGTAAAAAATGAAATGTATAAATGTGAATTAAAATATATAATATACATTTAGCTAGAGTATATGTAATTACATATTTGATATACATAATGCGGCCTTCCATTCCCAAAATTTTTCTTAATGCGGCCCTTGATGGAAAAAGATTGCCCACCCCTTGTCTAAAATATTATGATGTCGGATTTTCACTATCTTTTCTAGTTTACGAGATCTAAACGGGACGGACGGATACACATTCCAGACAAAACTAATAGCGTCTTTCCCCTTTCTCGGGCCGCTAAAAAAAAAACGTTTACGAAGCGTAATTGTATCAATTAGTTTGGGTCAGTCATGTAATTATATTTCTAATAGATCTATATCTAGATTATTTCCCTTCTTCAATATTAATCAAAATAATTAATCACCAATAAATACCAATAATTAATTTACTTATTTGGTATTTTAAAAAAATTGATTCAAGTTCTGTTAGGTACACTAAAACCTTTATTAAAGTAGCAACTATTAACTAGAGTGCGTGAGGGAGAAATAACATTTACAATTATCTAAGGGGACTAAACCCAACAAATTAAGTAAACTGTGAATACCGAAGGATTAGTTTCCCTTGCAAGCAAAATAATTAAACTACCAGTAATTAATTGAATTATTCATTAGTTTCTTTTTATTCATGTCTAGTCTATGCCAAAGAATAATTTTAGTGAGGTTTCAGCTTGATCCGTGTCTGGGAGAAATAATGTGTACACACTTTTACCGCACAGAGAGACACAGTTGATATAAGCTTTGTAAAGATCTAATACCGTATAAATTAAAATATAGATTAGTTTATAACTTTATTTATTGCCAACTTATTCAGTAATTTAATAAACTTGAATGTTGAGGAGTACTGATATTTTAAATATTGATCATGGATGCATTTACTTCGCATGGCTGTCCGGTCGTGTGTTATGCTCTCTGAATTATCATTTGGTGGTTTCGAACCCTGCCTGCTGCCATCCCCCGTCGTTCTGCAGGATGTTTGGGCTTGGATGTAATTATTTTCAGAATCAGAAGAAATCCGAAACATGTAAGAAAATTATACAAACATTTTTACATAGTTACTAGTAAATCAACAGAGCTAGACAAGCCTTAGAGTAGTATCCCCCGGGCACAAGACGTAGAGGAAGACTACAAAGAACGTGGCGACACAGTGTACTAGACGAAGCCGAGAGGGCAGGAAAAAGTTGGAAAGCCATTAAAAAACCAGCAAGAGACAGTGAAGAGTGAACTGTTTTTACTGATGCCTTATTAAACGGAGAACTGCCTGATCTGGAAACCACAGCCACCCTCCGACATGTAAAATGAGAACGAAGAAGAAAAAGAAGAAGAAACTGAGGCCTTAGTTCCACGAGGAGCACAAAGGAAAGATGGTGATGATGATGAGTGGTAAATCTTACATTGTAAGACATTGCTAAATTGGACAAGTTTTTTTTTACTGTGTTGTGATTATTTTCTATATACAACAATAATGGATAGCCAGTTGTTAGAGGCACAAGTTAACTAAGAAATCAATTAATTTAAAAGCAAAAAAGAAATTGTGTTTAAGTATATCCAAATGGGGAGGTGCGTTTGTTGAGTGGTAAAGCGCTTGGCTTCCGAACTGGGTGTCCCGTGTTCCAATCCTGGTGAAGACTGTGATTTTCAATTTCGGGATCTTTGGGCGCCTCTGTGTCCACCCAGATCTAATATGGATGACGTTAGTTGTGAAAGAGTTAAGGCGGTTTGTCGTTGTGCTGGCCACATGACACCCTCGTTAACCATAGGCCACAGAAACAGATGACCTTTATATCATCTGCCCTATAGACCACAAGGTCTGAAAGGGGACCTTTACTTTAACTAAGTGGAATCTCTGCAGTGCAAATGTATCCGATCTTTCGTTGCACACACATATGAAGACAGTTGATCCTATATTGATTGAGTGCATTAATATACATTAATATACATATTGGTAAATATTGACCGCAGCGTGTTTTTTTGTTTGCCATTGGTAAATGTACACTGCGCACTATAAGATTTCACTGTGACTCTTATTACGCCTTCTGGTATTTGCCATCATGTATAAAGCAATCAAAATGATTACAGCAGCCGTGCAGGGAGGCTTCAGACTTTTCAAGCTGAGGAGGTAGAGGTGAAGAGGCGTGAGGTGATATGTAATTGGTGTATAAAGATCTAAATAGAGTAAGACAGAAGCAATCTAATCATGGATCGGCCAGTTTTTTTCACTTTAATGACAAGTGCAATTATTAAACAACAGTAACTGAAAGACAGAGAGAGAACGAGAGGGGTATTTAATCTGAAAATAAATGCTTTCAAGTGTCATTTGTCTACAATTTCAGACTCTAAACAAAAAGAATTGGAGAG